>NW_010303214.1:0-4031 GCF_000700745.2 Antrostomus carolinensis
AGCCCCATTCCCCAGCCCCCCAAGCCCCGCTGACCAGGAACCCTGGGTCTATCAGGCCCAAAGGGGAGTGAGACGTGAATAAAAGAGCTGCCAAGAGGCCAGTGGGAGGCAGTGGCACTAAAAAGAGCTGCACCGAGGGACAGCTGCTGCTCACCCTGGCTACAAGAGCTGCTCTCGGGGTGGGAGGTGTGAGAGGGGGCAATTTTAGGGTAATTAGGGGTAAATCATGGTATTTAGGTAAATTAGGGTTCTTACAGGACCTCCAGTTTGTATCTCAGGGGGAAAATCGGCATCTTGCAGCGCCCAGTTATCGTGTCCCTGTCTGGCATCTCCCCACAGGGAGTCCCTGGCAGCCGCTGGCCTCATCCTACTTCTCTTCATCCCACCGCATGCTGCTTCACTCCGCAAAGAGATGTGGGAGCGGAGCTGCCCTCACTGCTGGGAAACCCATGGAGGTGGGTCAGAGTGGGGAGGGGGCTCCTGAGGGCATTTGCAGGGCAGGAAAAAAGGGATTAAAAAAGCCACCTCACCCTTTTCCTCTGCGTGAGGGAGATTCCCCTTTCCTGGCTTCGTTGTGGGTCTCCCTGTGTCTGGAAGGAGGTGGGGAGGTGAGTGCAGGGCTCTGCCTGCGGCTGCCTTCCCTTAAAGGATCCCCTTTCCCTCCCCAAATACCTCTGAATCCCTTCAGGGCCTCCCAAAGAACCTCCCATGTGCAGTGACAGCAGCTCAGGCTCCTCCCCAGCTCGACAGGGAGCCTGGGCGGGAGGTGACGCTTTATTTCATTCCCACGGGGAAGAGAAACGAGAACACTGAGATGTCAAGATGTTGGTGCGAGGGATGTCTGACACTGTGGAATCCCTCTACCACTGGAGCAACGTGGGGAGAAGCAACCAAGTACCACATACCTGCTGAAGATGCTCCCAATATCCTAAAAGAGGGGGAAAAAAGCAGAAAAAGAGGTTTCAGGACCCCATAGGCAGCACAAAGAAAAAGCTTCCCATATTTCTAAAAGGGGGGGGGGGGGAAAGGAGAAAAAATGGGTTTCAGGCCCCCAAAGGCAGCACTTTAGAGGGACTTTTCAGACTGGAGACGTCTCACCTGGGGCAAACACTTGGCCTCCAGCTGCCCAATGAGTCCATGGAGCTGTGCGATCCCCTCAGCCACCCAGGTGTAAAAGGGAAAGACTCTCTAAGAAAAGGTTTATAGGTATAATAATATTGATTAATAGAAGCATTATGGTTAAGATGAAAAATTAGAAACAGGTGCTATGAAATAATGATATAATAATAATTCTTATACACCATGCAACCATGCTGCTTCTCATTTTGTCCTTTGCATAGCCCTTTCCATGGTTGGTTTAAACCAAATCCAGCGGAACCAACAAGAATAATAGAATTTAGAGATATAGCAATTATAGAGGTTAAGTGATTAACCTGGAGTAAGCGAATTGTGAAAAATTACATGTTTTAAAATAGAGACAAGTTAAATGTCATTATGTAAGTTTTTCTTAGAAGTGCAAAGGTGAGCAGACAGGAAAATTATTCAAGATCAGTGAATACAGTGACCAGAGTGGAACCAGCGGCTGCAGCTTCTGAAGAGGCACTGAGACAAGAAGAATCAGCTGCATTTGAAGACCACTGTGGACTTTCATAGAATTTGAAATTAATGAGAAATTTGGAACTGAGGGTTCGTGGGAAAACACCAAGAACTTTGAAAATGTTAAATTTAGCATATATATATATATATATAGAGCCTGATTTTTGCAGTGCCTTTGCCCAACTCCGAGTTGTAAACAAAGCAAACCTAGAGTTACCCACCAACTGGGTTAAATTTCTTTAACACCAGGAAGACTTTTCTTCCTGAGTAACCGAAGGCGGCGTCCACCTCCATCAACTGCCCCAGCGCTGCCCGTTCATACTCCCCCAGTATCTGTCGCAGCCGCTCGAACTCAGCCCTGATGCGATGATGCTCAGCTTCACTCAGCTCCTGCAGGTAGGAAAAAAATCCCAAAACCCTCTGTGAAACCACACGTGATCCCCAGACTTGAATTCTTCCTTTTTAACCTAAAGGATAGAGCGCTTTGGTTGGAGCCAGGGGGGCTGTAACTCTGGTTAATTAACGACCTGATGGTGATTAAGCAGTTCACTCCATGCTCTTCCTTCTCCTTTTCCCTTCCCCGTTGCCATTCCCTCTGTACAGTTGGTCTAAACTCAACCAGGGCCCTGGGAAACACTTCCTTCTCATTTTCCCTTCCCTGTTGCCATTCCCTCTGTACAGTCGGTCTAAACTCAATCAGGACTCTAGGAAACAGGGGAGAGGGTTAATTCCACATTAACAAATGTCCCTTTAGGACTTGATCTAGGATGAAAATCAGCAGTACTATGAAAATAACGTGATTTAAATACTCAAGGACCCCTCTGGGTTGCCGAAACACAGGGGAGACCCTCACCAGATAGTCCAGGCGTCACTTATCTTCACTCGCTTTCCAGTCCAGAAACTGTCAACACCTTCCTTAGGGCTCGCAGGTGAGCCTGGATTTTCCCCTGAACGCACCCACACAAAAAAAAAAAAAAAAATTAAGTAGTCATCTGGGCTTGTTTGTATAATCCTGCCTTTAAAATCTTAAATTATTTAAGGGAGGAAAGAAAATAATCCACCCAAAAAGCCACCTTGCTGCCCTCCCCTGAAAGCAGGAGCCAACTCGCTTGAAGCTTCTCCCATGAGGGAGAAAACAAATCATGGCCCAGCTTCTGGCGTTGGAAATGTAGAAGAACGTAGAATGTAGAATGAATGTAGAATGAAGAAATGTAGGTGCTGTACCTTCAAAGAAGAAAACAAGGTGGTGGTCTTCAAAGATGGAAGTTTTAAGAGGATTTCCAGAATAGCCCTATCCCAAAACACACCCTTAGGTGTTGCTATCTGTCATTAATGCAAAAGTAGTGATGGGCAAAGGACAGAAAAAAAAAGTCTTATTCCTGCAGACTTCTTGGCTTGGTGGGACTCATGCCAACATCTCTTGCTGCTTGGACAAGCAGCAGAGAAATGGCCCCTTCTCTGAAAAAAACTCCTTTTGGAAACCTCAGGTGACTGTACCCATCTTGGTTTTTTTAAGGATTTCTAGACAACATCAGCTCCTACACAGAGGAGATGGGGTTGGTCTTCCATAAAAAGGCTTCTCTGCTCATTGAAATGTCCCTCTCCTGGAGAGGACAGCATCTTGGATTGGGCTGCATCTTCCCTGGGAACACGGAGGTGGCTCTGGCACATGTGTAACAACCCCAACTATCTCAGAGACATTCCCCATGAGATGAAAACCTTGATACTCACTTGCAAAAGCGGTGGCCATGATAAGCAGAGCGACAAACAGCACTGTCATCGTCACCTGACAGGCAACATGTGCCTCCAGCTTCATCTCAAGGCTGTAACCTGCAGGAGAAGAGACCTTCAACATCTTTGTGGAGGTACCAAGAGAAGCAACACACTATAGGCCCAGGCTGTTGGCACAAAAGATGTTTTTTCCTCCTTTTGCTTGAGGATGAAGTGGACTTTTAATACAACCTCCCCATATTGGGCCATGGTGGAGACCACTGAGTCCCACATCTGAGCACTTGGGTGATGTGATGCTCATCAAAAGTATCTTTGGGATGAGCTTTCTTTAAGGACAGGAATCATCTGATGCCCAAATGATGAGAGGTCACTCTCTCCCCTACACCAGGTGGACTTGCTGCCATTTTGTGTGAGAAACATCAAAAATTCTTCTCCACATGGAATAAAATTATCTATTTTTTTACTTTTGTAAACTCCTTAGCAGGGGAGCGTGGTTTCCTCCCCAATTCCATGTGAAACCATCTGTCTGAAATGCATCATAATAAAAATTACCTTTTAAATTTTGCGGTTCTACTTCATTATTAGAGCTCAGTGGACTACTTTCTCAACCTGAATTGAGACACCTTGGGCTTGCAAACGATTCAAGTAACGGTTGCTCCATATCTGGGTCTTATGGTCCAGAACATGCTCTTTCCTCCCTCCAT
>NW_010303215.1:0-7481 GCF_000700745.2 Antrostomus carolinensis
TTATTAAATTATATTATTAAAAATAAAAATATATGTAAGTTAAAAGCTTACTATTTTAAATGAAAATACCATCCTTCCACAGATAATATATACATTTAATACAATTTTTCCCTTTAGATCATACTTTCTAAATTTTCTACAGTATTTTTGAAATGTTCTTTCCCAAACACACATCAGAACAGACCATGATAAAATAAATAATTTCCTCCTTTAACTTTTGTGCAAAATGATTGGTAATACACCTCAAATGGTATTTTACCTCTTATTTACTTATTGAAACAGTATCATGTGGTGGAGCCATATTCTATTTTTAACATCTTGAAAGCCCAACTCCTCTAATACAACTGCTTAGCTAGATCAATTATACTTTGATATGCCTTGCCTTAGCAAAAATCACATATAGTTTTAATGAAGTGAATTGTATCTTTTCCATTTTGACCATTTTCTATGAAACTTGCAGCTCCTCATAAACTGATATTAGCTATAAATGTGTTCTCTCTAATAACAGGAAACTTGTTTGTGGAAACTGGGGATGAGTGGTGTCCCTCGGGGGTCGGTATTGGGACCATCACTGTTTGACATCTTTGTCGGTGACCTGGACAGTGGGATTGAGTGCACCCTCAGCAAGTTTGCCGACGACACCAAGCTGTGTGGTGTGGTTGACACGCTGGCAGGACCGGATGCCAACCAGAGGGACCTTGACAGTCTTGAGAGGTGGGCCTGTGCTAACCTCATGAAGTTCAACAAGGCCAAATGGACGGTCCTGCACCTGGGTTGGGGCAATCCCAAGCACAAATACAGGCTAGGTAGAGAATGGATTGAGAACATCCCTGTGGAGAAAGGCTTAGGGGTACTGGTGCACGAGAAGCTCAACATGAGCCAGCAATGCACGCTCACAACCTAGAAGGCCAACAGTATTCTGGGCTGCATCAAGAGAATCGTGTCCAGCAGGTCGAGGGAGGTGTTTCTACTTCTCTACTCTGCTGTTGTGAGACACCACCTAGTTATTTGCTTTCTCCCTAAAAAAGGAAAACATGTTTGATTTCATATGGATTCTTCTGATATTTATTTTAATGTAATTGATTATTGATAGATTGTTCAATAACTTGTTCTACTAATATTCTACCAAAATTTGAAGAATTAGTCCATAATTTCCTGGACCTTTTTCTTTCCTCCTTTCCTCATGCTGTAAAGGATTTTCAGAGAGGTAGCAATGAAGCTCAAGTGAAACCTTATTCATTAAAAAAAGACTAAAACTCAGATGTATTGCCTCAAGTAGCATTATTTAAGTGAAGCAATTTTAAGGGACAAGTTTAATTTGCTTGCACAGATATATTTAATTTTAAATATGATGGGGACAAGGACTCAAAATTAAAATGCTTCTTATGATTCAATAGAGGAGAAATATTGTGACCTTTTGACTCATCAACAACTCAGAACAAATAAGTTTCCCCATAAGCTTTTACACTTTGTGACCAAAGAACAACTACAGTGAAATTCTTCATGTAGTGCAGTGGACAAATATTATCAGTTGTTGACAATTTTTAAACTCACTAAGAGAGATTTCAGTTAGGGTCTATATGACAAATCTTTATCATACAAAATAGTGACAAAAATTATCTTTCTCTACATAACTAAAATTCCTTAAGATTTACATTTTGAAAATTGAAATAAAATTTGTTTTGGAAAGTTCAGGGTTTTTAGGATTCCTTACAGTTTTGAATGCTAGATTCCAGCATGTAAATTTGCAGAAGTAACTAGAGAAGTCTAAGCATTAAGATTTTGTGACTTATTCTATAGTCTACAAAAGAAAAACACTTGCAGCCTTGTATGTGAAATGTAAACTTTTTTCAAGAAACAAATATTAATCATACTTTGTAAGAACTAAATAAGTAAAAGAAAGAAACTAAAAGAACATTGGATATTATGTGTGCGGGACAACTAATTGCATAGGATAGCTTTAGGAACAAAATTAGACATTGAAGTAAGAAAATGAGTACAGAGAGTTTCATCAGTGGGAAAGGCTCAATGAAATAAACAATTTGCCTAGACTTTTACATATGTAAATAGATGCCAATGTGTTTCTGCTCTTAATTCCTTGACAGTAGAACATAACGAGAGGTTAAATGAGACTGTGCAATCAAAGACTGTAGATGCTCAGATATAAAAAGGATGTATAAAGACAACACTGATGCAGTCCTAGTATATCAGTTGTATAAAGATAAAATGGGAAGCAACTTGGCTTTCCTTGGAAGTGAAAGTATTTGAAGTCAAAGAAAGCTTATTGTGATAGGAAAAACAAACAAACACAAACCGCGTACCACATTATGTTTAAAAGGAACATAAGTTATTCTCAAAAGAGCAACAATCCTTACTTAATGACAGTTTCATTGCTCTGAATTCATTTAGAGAATGTCTTACTCACTTTTAAAGGACAATGTAAGAGTACAAATTTTAGAACAGTAATTTAATTTACCAAATGATGCCAATTCCTTAAGTGAGATACATAGTGATGAACCATTCATCTTGTTGGCTCTATTTGCAGCATGAAGACATAAAGGAAGACTTGGTACTCTGTTACCTCTTAGAGTTGTGTAACAAAACTACAATCAAAATAAAATGTATATGTCAATACCATATACCTGAAATTCTTAGGGAAGCTAAAGTTCATTGTGATCCCACTTCCATGCTCTAGGAATGTATTTTCTTCTTTAATGGCAACATTAAAACCATAATTGTCATGAATTAATTAAACATAAGAAAAAAATTATGTCAGAGCAGGAAAAAATACTGTTTTCAAATTTTAATCAAATTGCTTGTACACTAACTTAATATTTTTTGCAGTTTCTCTGGAGTCTAGTCACTCGACTCGGAAAAAAAAAAGAATAACTTCCTTTGGCGAAAAATATTAGTACTTGCTGTATCTTCAGCAAATAGCAGAATTTTTTGTCACAGAATGGTTTATTCAGTATTGGTGATTAATGCATTCCATTTTTTTCAATGGATTCTAAAAGTATTGTATATTTAAACATAGTTATGTTTGGAAAGATGAATATCCTTAAGCATGAAACTGCTTTGTTGAATAGCTTTATTCTTATGCAGTCAGTCTCAGGTCAGGACACAAATATTATAGTTATTACTTGCAGTAGTATTATCTAGCCAGAAATCTGCCAGAAGCTGTTATGCTAGGTGCTGCATGAGCACAGAACTAAAATATAGACTTTTTAGAGAGTACTTATTAAAATAAGTCAAAGAAAGAAGAAATGAAATCAGATAATTTTCCCAGAATTTCACCTGGGAACAGCAATATAACTTCTCATATATTATCTGATTATTTCAATAAAGGCCAAGATGTTTGTATCACAGGCCATTATTACATACTAATGTCTGAGCCTTTCTCTTTCTTGGAAATAATGGTAATAATAAATGAACCATATAAACACTCATCTATAGATAACATCTTTCTGTTGTACTGAAGACAGTATGAACCATTTTCTTCTACTCCTCAGAAACAGGAAACAAAATAATTCTCTACACTCTTAAGAAAAAAATGCAGCAAAAAGGGTTGGGTTTAGGTCTCATTCTGAATGTAAGTCTAACTTCTATGGGCCAAGCCTAGTTTTCATGCATGACTGATTCTCTGTTACATTCTTGGTCAGGAAAAAGCAAACAAACAAACAAACAAACAGCAACAACAACAAACAAAAAAAAACTTCCAAATAGTACTGCAGAAAGAAAGAATTATGATGCAAAAATGTCACTCTATCCAGAGGAAAAGCCATTATTTACTCACAAGCTTTTTGTTTAGGGGAGATGATAATATATGTAAACTTTATGTCCTGATTGTATTCGAGAAGAGTGACTGGCATAGCACTTAAGAATATATGTGAAGAGAGAAAGATCAGTACTGCAGTGGTTTAACTACAAGTGAATTTTAAGAGCTCTCAAATTTTTGCACAAAGGCTTTAATTTTCATATTGTTTCCAGGAACTTATTTTAGTGTAATCTCAATAATTCATTAATTTCTCTATATGGCTAAAATTTACATTGAAATAAGGTAAAAAGATCTGCATCCACAATGCACAATTCTTTAGTCTGAAATAATGAGAAAACAATTCTCCCCCTCACCCCCCGCCATCCCCCAGTTATACTCAGAAGTAAGGTTTATGCAAAAAATATTTTTCATTTTTTTTCCATTTATGTTTCAAAATTTCTACCTGCATCACATGGACTACATGCTGCCTTTCTGGTTTGGAGTCACAATAACCGAATATCACATCTCATTTGAATACTGGGGTTGGATAGGAACAGTCATATTATTTATATGCTATTAGATGTGGCATACATAATTATTTGCTCCCATGCCATTCCCTATTGTATTTTATTTTTGTTTATTTTAAAGGTTGAAAAAGAAATAACCGATTTACAATGTGTTGAGAAACACAAATCCTTCTAACACGCACATTGTTCATCTATAGATATCCTTATCCAGTCATACTTGTTCTGATACCCCAAAATGAAACAATTCTAAATGATGTCCCTCCTAAAACAACTGTGCAATCTTGCCAAACTGCTCTTTGTTCTTTTCTTCATTCTCTTCTGGAAGCTGCTGGAGACAGCGGGGGAGGCGTTAGCTGTAGCTTTTGTAGCTGCTGCCAAAAGTGCTCATGAGTTCAGCAACTGAGTTACAAAACTGGAGATGTCTGGTGTCAGAATACTCTGTATATCTATGTAAGCCACTGCATATTCCACATATCTAGCTTATAAGTGCAGAACATTGTTTTATCCAGAATTGCAAAGTATGAGTTTTTAAATGGACCTAACTATCTATCATGGAGTCTCTCATGGAAGAAGAACTATAGATTAGTTTTCAAAGATGATTAAAATCTCCCCAGAGAGAAGAAAAAAAAAAAAAAAAAAAACAAAAACAAAAAAAAAGCTTCTAAAGTATTTGTCCATTACTTATTAAGGTTGGTCACCTCACAAATAGGGATGAAGATAATGCCTTCTTCTGCTCTATCTTTGAAGCCAGTGATGGCTTCTGGGACCCCTAGAGCCCTGGCTTGGTGGACTGTGATGGGCAGAGCAGTATGCTCCCAATTGACTTTGAACTTGTATAAGATTTGCTGCTGCAACTGAATGCACATAAGCCTACAAAGCCTGATGGGATTCATTCAGGGGAATTGAGAAAGCTGGCTGATGTTATTGAGAGACATGTCTCATTTATCAGGGGTCTTGGGAATCTGTAGAGGTCTCAGTTGTCTGGAAGCTAGCAAATATTACTCCAGTTTTTAAGAACAAGAAGGGAGATCCTGGTAATTATAGGCCTGTCAGTTTTACTCCAGTGCCTGGTAAAAGTATAGAGAAGATTATTCTGGGAGTTACTGAAAAAACATCTGAAAGTCAATGCAGTCATTGGTGAAAGCTTACATGGGTTCATGAAGGGAAAGTTATACCTTATTAACTTAGTGTCCTTTTATGACAAGGTTACCCCTCTAATTGATAAAGGAAAGGCAGTTGGATAGGGTGGGGGGGGTGAGAGAGATTTTAGCAAAATTTTAATACTATCTCTCAAAAGTATCTTTCTGTACAAAATGTCCAGCACACAACTAGACATGAAAACAATATGATGAGTGAACAGCTGGCTAAAGGACTGGGCTCAAAAAGTTGCAGCAAATGAAGTAACGCTTGTCTGGTGGTCAATCACTAGTGATGTTCCCCAGAGTTCACTTTTAGGGCCAGTTTTCTTCAATGTTTTTATCAATGACCTGTACACAGGAGTTGAGCGCACATGGAGTAAATTTGCTGATGATACCAAATTAGGAAGGAACAACTGATTCCCTCGAGGATAGAGAAGCCTTACAGAGAGATTCTGGTAGATTAGAGTGCTGGGCAATCACCAACTCTATTAAATTTAACAGTGAGAAATACTGGATTCTGCACCTAGGTCAGTGTAATCTTGAGTGTACATATACACTGGTGGAAAAGAGACTGGAGTGCAGCCCTGTAGAAAGGGATCTGTAGATTTTGGTTGATGGCAAGTGTAACATGAGACAACAATGTGCCCTGGCTGCCAAATGCCTAGCAGCCTACCATATCAGCACTATCTCTAAGCATATCAAGGATAAGAAGCTCATTAGGAACAGTCACCATTGTTTTACCAAGGGCAAGTCATGTTCAACCAACCTGATAGCCTTTTATGAGGACATAACCAGGTGGATACATGATGGTAGAGCAGTGGATGTGGTTTATCTTGATTTCAGCAAAGCATTTGACACTGTATCCCCTGGAACAGGTTGCCCAGAGAAGTTGTGGATGTCCCCTCCCTGGAAGTGTTAAAGGCCAAATTGAATGAGGCTTTGAGCAATCTACTGGTGGAAGTTGTCCCTGCTCATAGAGTCATAGAATCATAGAATGGCTTGGATTGGAAAGGACCTTTAAAGGTGATTTAATCCAACTCCCCTGCAGTGAACAGGGACACCTTCAACTACATCAGGTTGCTAAGAGCCCCGTCCAATCTGACCTTGAATGTTTATAGGGATAGGACTTCTACCACCTCTCTGGACAACCTGTTCCAGTGTTTCACCACCCTCATTGTAAAAAATTTCCTCCTTATATCTGTCTAAATCTACCCTCTTTTAACTTAAAACCATTACCCCTTGTCCTGTCACCACAGACCCTATTAAAAAGTTTGCCCCCATCATTCTTATAAGCCCCCTTTAAGCATTGAAAGGTCACAATAAGGTCTCCCTGGAGCCTTCTCTTCTCCAGGCTGAACAATCCCAACTCTATCAGCCTCTCTTCATAGGAGAGGTGTTCCAGCCCTCTGATCATTTAGTAGCCCTCCTCTGGACCTGCTCTAGCAGGTCCATGTCTTTCTTGTACTGAGGGCTCCAGAGCCGGATGCAGTTCTCCGGGTTGGGTTACATCAGAGCAGAGTAGAGGGGCAGAATCACTTCCCTCAACCTGCTGATCATGCTTCTTTTGATGCAGCCCAGTACATAGTTGGGCTTCTGGGCTGCGAGGGCTCATTGCCGGCTCATGTCCAGCTTGTCATCCACCAGTACCCTCAAGTCCTTCTCCTCAGGGCTGCTCCCATGGAAGCGGGCTCAGAGATAGGTGTTCTTTAAGGTGTCTTCCAACCTCTACCGTTCTATGATTCTAAGTGAAAATTTACAACTTACAGACTAAGACTTCATCAAATCTAACTACTCATGCTAGATATGCTAGCTAAAGCTGAGCAGCCAGTCTGCTAAATCACACAGTATTATAGCTCTATGCCATTCATTCTATTTAAAACTTACTTATTTATGCTAAACAACTAATATGTTTTAACATTGAGAAATGTCCCTACTAAAGGGGAGAATTGCCTGTCATGCAGTTCAGCTGCCATCCCGGGAGAATTGGAATTGGTCTCATCCAGCAATCTGTCAGTGGTAAAAGATCTCATTGCATCAAGGAGCATCCTTGAGAGGCATTCC
>NW_010303215.1:7500-10210 GCF_000700745.2 Antrostomus carolinensis
CTGCTAAAGGGGAGATCATGGCCATGCAGCCATGCTGTCTAGTGGGAGAGCTCAAAGAAGGCTCACTTAGGCTGTCATATTTATAGAATAAAGTGGTTGGCTTGTAGTCCAATTGTATACAATAGGAGAGGTATGCATAAGACTCCTTGTACCCTTGACTTATGGGTGTTCACTGTGTCACTCTGCTCCTTTGTGGGTTTCCTAAAGGTGTTCTTGTCCTCACTATGACCCAGGCCTTTACCTCCTTTGGGGTCTGTACCAAATTGCTGCTGGTTTGGTTAAGAGGAGAGTCGAGTGTATCCGTCACAACTGAGACATCAGACTTTTAAACAAACCAATTTACATTACATGATCCTGTCCTCCCTCTGCTACCCTGTGAATGATACAAACACTAAAATGTCCACTGAAACTGGTTTTATAAGTAAGAATATTCTAATTTAATTGAGCTGTAGACATCTCCTCAGTACTCTGATTATGAGGATGGTAAATAAAAGAAATTCAGATCCTCAGGAAACTGATGCAGATTTTACAAGTATGTTAGGTACCTCTAGGTGGCTGCAGATTTGAGGCACACATTTTACAAAGGCACACCAAAACCAGGAATTAGTGGCTGAATATATTTTCATAATTGTACTTATAGGTGCTTTTACATATTTCAGGGAAAAACAAAACAAAACAAATCAAAACAAAACAGAAAACCAAAACCAACCAAAAAACCTGGTATGGTCATCATGATCTTTGTATTTCTGAACACCTTTGTATTTTCTTTGGACACCTTCCTGTGTGATCTCATCTAGGTGTTCCTGCTCTGGCAGGGGATTGGACTAGATGATCTTTCGAGGTCCCTTCCAAACCCTGACATTCTGTGATTCTGTGTGATAATCTTGTGTTCATAACCGGGCATTAACATCACTTTTGTGCCATTCCTGACCCCGTTCCATCTTACTTAAGTGAGTACCACGTTAATCCAAAAGGCAGTAATGTTCAGATAGTACATTTAGATTTTTTACTGATGAATGTTGAAAATGACTCTTCCCTTCTCTCTAAAAGGTACAGATATTTATTAAATATACATTTAGACAAGTTGTACCAGCTGGCAGATGCTGGGAACAAACGATATTCTACTGTCATACAAGAGACATGTCATAATTAGACCAGTTTTAGTACTACTACTGTCATTACAAAAATACATCTGAAATATTATTTCCTCATGAGACATACTATCTGAATTTTGATGAGCTGCAACACAGATGCAATCCTACTGAAAAACTGCTGCCTTTTTTCAAGGAAGGATCACTATAGACACCAGCAAGAAAACATTATTTTTTCTGGAGAATGTGCTTAAAAAGACAGTGCCACATACACAGTGTTTGTTGTTTTAAATATAGATACACTAGGGATTGTTTTTCTTGGCACCTTTTTCAGAGTTCCATGAAAGACTCAAAAGACTGTCTCAGCCTGGAAGATGTCATCTACTCTGGTTCAGTAGGAAAGCATGTTCTTGTTATATATTAAAATCTGGAAGGTACATGATTCATCTGCTTCCAAAGTACTGAAATGCAAAATGTTAGATGCTGGGTTCTACACTGTGAGTTTCTCAGTCAAATTATTTCAGTCTTGAATTGGATATTCTTTGAAGGGTTGAACATGGGCTTCAAGTTCCAGTGGTTTATTTAGAAATGAGTATCAGATTTTTACATACCATCAACAAAGCATTAAACTTATAATAATCATAAATCTTAAAAAGCTAGTTCAGCTCTGCAAAAAAAAAAAAAAAAAAATGCATCTTTTAAAAGTGGACATAGGACTTCTCGATATTTTTTCCCTGTAATCAAAAATTAATAGAACATTTCACATACCTTTTCAAATTGTTCATCTGAACGTAAACTTTTAAAAATTCTTGTTTATATTTAGTGATATACATATTTAGTCATCTTCCACAATCAGGTCACATCTAATCTGAGATAAATAAATGAACAAATAAAATAAAATAAATAATAACCAAAGCTCTTCTTGGGAAGAAAAAAAAAAAAAAAAAGAAAAAAAAAGGAAAAACAAAATAGCAAGGATCTAGTAAAAAACCTTGTAAAGAAAAACTATGAATTTATCTATTTTATAGCCAAATATCAAGTCACAGTTGTTGTTTTTACCATTCTGCCCACATCCTGAGTTATTTTTAATTCTAATTTTTGTATTCCTTAAATGAAAATTTAAAACCCTCAGTTAAAAGACTACAGAGTTCCAAATTTTTGCTTGTTTTAAGGACACAACTGTTTCCATTCTGCTTATTATTTACACCTGTTATTTCAGCTCTGGATGTAATTTTAACTACCATGATGTTAAAATAAGAACAGCTTCCATAATTTTTCGGAAGTAACAGGTGCAGTCCCCTCATAAAATGGCAGTTATTACTTTATATTTGTGTTCCATAAGCAAGCTCTGTCTCTCTGTTACTTACAGGCTGACATGGTACCTCAGCCTCATCATCTAGGCAGGTTGCATGTCACTGGTCAGTTACAGTTTAAATTAATTTTCACTGTAAATACTAAAGGAAACAGATGTCAATTGTTAAATTATATTTTATGACCAAAAAATCCTCCTTTAAGTCATTCTTTTTAAAGTAGTATTAATGGTTCTACAAATATTTATATCAAGTCTTTATAACTTTTTTTAGCATTTTATGGTTTAATGAGTCATAACCAGTAAATAA
>NW_010303216.1:0-35834 GCF_000700745.2 Antrostomus carolinensis
GGGAGGGAGAGAGGGAGGGAGGGAGGGAGGAAGGGAATAAGAAGGGAGAAAAGAAGGGAGGGAGAAGAGTGAGAATGAGGGGAAGGAGAGAAAAAGGGAGAGAAACACTCACCCAACCTAAGTAAAAGTTTTGTTACAGTAACAGGCAAGGGCTATGCTCAAACTCTTTCTCATTTCCAACCTGCAGTATGTCTAACTGCTGTTACTACATCCCCTCACAAACTTTCCTATCTAAGCACTTCAGTGACCTAGATTCTTTAATATTAATTCCACTTACTCACAATTTCACCTTTCTTTCTTGAGAAACAGACTAGAGATCAATGAATGAAAGCACTCATACTGGTTTCCTAAACTTCAAATAATTCACTGCTAGCATAATGATCCACTGTAAACCTTTTAGATCACACTAAAAATTTGCTTACATATTCAGTAGTTAAACACTCTCACAGGAACCTTAACGAAGTTGAAGACAATCAAACATTTATCTTAAAATGTTTTCAACTCTGAAGCAAAACAAAGCACGAAATCACTGTGTATGCTTTCCAGTCATTCAGTGCAGAATGCTGAATCCAAATACTTCTTTAGACGTTAGGAATTTCCTCACTTAAAAAATTAAAAATAATTTAATTTAAAAAAATATTTACCAATCATAGGAAAAACTTAAAACCAGTTGACTGTATTTAAATGGTAACAGCAGCTCAGAAAGTACTTCCAGGAACTTAGTCCAGGAAAGGCTGAGAAATTATTACTTAGAGATAAGGAAGTTTCCCAAAAATCTTACAGAGTAACTAAATGGAAAAAGTTGTTGCCTCTTGCTTAGCATTTCAATAAAAGGACAGACACCGGCATGAAATACAGTATCAGCTGCAGGAAATTAATGATCTATTCACTTATAGACATTTTACTGATTTTATTTATTTAAAGAGCCTCGAGGATCTGCATCATTTCAAAGATAAGACATTAATTCAAGGACACAGGTATCTCCTAATCAAAGGCGGCCGTAGTAGCTAACTTCCTATCAACAGCTGATGTTTAACATGTTTCTAAAATGTATCAAAGACTGTACTGATCCTACCAACTACAAGAATGTAATAAGTAAAAATTAAATTTTAAAGTACCTGGATGTCACAGAACAATACACCCTTTATGAAAACAGCAGGGTAAATCACCTCTATTTCAGTTGAGATTGAGCTTTACCTAGCATCCTTAAAAAGAAGTCTAATTTGATTAGGAACATTTTAAAAGAATAAATGCACTGCAATTTGTATTTATCAATATAAAACCTGGCAAGAATTAAGCATGCACGTTCATGTCATTCCTCTGATCTAACCCTTCTCAAGTTACAGTTAAAATAACATTGTTCAAGGGAGAGGTTACATACCCATTTCATTAATAGTTGCTCTTGCTTTTGAGACAAAAGAACTAACTTCAGTTGAGTGCATTTTTGCTCTTTCTTTAAGGTCAGCACCTGTAAGTAACATTTCACATGTTAGCAAGCTGTACACAGCAAATAAGTACATGAGTTTTCAAAAGTAAATTATTCCTGTTTTCCAAAAAAAATTTAAGTCTACTTTGAGACAAGAACAATTCAAATTGAACATACTCATTTTTCACAGATTTCAAGGAAAACATGGATGGTTTATGAAGGAAAACCAAACCAAACCAAAAAACAAAACAAAACAAAACAAAACAAAAACCAAAACAAACCAAAACATTACCCAATACCAGATTTTCACTAAATATATTTCTTCCCAGTGACATTTCTTCTTCTTATATTAAAATACTTTATGAACAATAGCATTTATGCTAGTATTTCATCTGACATATACCTTTACTTTTCCACCTGTGTCACAAAGACTTATCGATATGTGTTTTTCATATTGTGCTCTTGCTATTCTTTTATTGGCAGATCATAAAATACCTAGGGTATATGTTTTTACATTAAGAGATTATATTTATCTAAATAAAAAATTCAACAGTGGTCCCAGTACCACTTTTCAACTCAATTTACTGAAAAGTATTTTTGAATAAGTTACATACTTTATTTTTTTGTCCTTCCAAAAACTGCTAAAACTTTAAATTTTAAATAATTCTGTTTAAAAAGCACACTGTAACTAGACATGGTTACAAATATGTGTTTTTAAAAATTCACTGATATGCAAAAACTGACATTTTCTCTCATTAATGTGTATAAAAAAAAAGAAACAGACAGTAATGAAAATAACAGCTAAATACAAAGACAAGAACTCCATCTTTCTTATAGAGGAAGAATATATGAAAAAGACAAATTGTGCATATACACATTTATTCTCCAGTGAAGTGCAACATGGACACTGCAACTTAGTGTGTGTTTTTTCCATTTGGTAAAAATGAACCTATTAAGTTAGTCTCTTGGCATGTGTCTGAAAAGGCTAAACAAGGCATATAACCAATGCAAAAAACAGCTTTGTGTTTCTCTACCCTGACAATCAAAATACTATCCACTCAGGAACATGCATCAAACTTGGATTAAGCTAAAATCATAACTCTGAATTTTGAATTAAGCAGCCATAGGCTCCCTCTTTTACCTTTCTGGACTTACCTCATGCTAGACCCTCTTGACCCTTTTAATCAAACATAGTTTTAAATATACTTTTGTTGACAGCAGTAGCTGAAATTCACAACTCTAGTCCAGCTCTGTGAAAATCAGTATCTCAATCTGACATTTTCTAATAGACAACAAGCTGCTAGTTTAAGGTAACATGCCCAATAAAGTATTTCCCCTTCTACTTCCATCACAGTAAAGCTCATTTCACTATAACTTTTATTCTCCTTCTATGCATGTCAACACAAAAACAATGAAGCACCAGTCCTGACCACATTTGCATGTTTCCGCTAAATAACGTCAAGTTTAATTTATACTATCAGACACCTTGCCAAAAGCTTCCGAACAGCCTTCTAGGATATGTCTCAACTGAAGACAGTATGACAGGCCAGTTGAGCAGGGAGTATAAAACAGGAATTACAGTGGTCAAGTCTGCACTGCAGCAAAATTGCAACTGCTACCTTAGTAATTCACAACCAATGCATACAGAAATCTTGACAGGAACCTGAAAAGCAAACAAAATTTGCATCCATAAATCTGGATGGAATTCTAAATCACATAAAACTGCAAGCAACTTTTGCAAATCCATTTAAGTATACAGTTCTGCAGCTAAAAGGAGTTTTATAAAGCTTCCTGACAAAATATGCTTTAAAATTTCTATCAGCAAGTGTGCAAATGAAAAAATATCACTCCTCTTGTATCAGTCCATGTCTGGGTCTAGCTTCTACCACTCTGTCCAAATCACTTCCTATATAAGAACAACAAGAAACTGTGTGCTTTGTAAACAAGAAAACTATATGGCTGTGCAATCTGACAAAACTTTGACACACTGAAATCCTGTTCACTGGGCATACCCTTGAAAAGTTCATAAATAAAACCTCAAAAGAGAGGCATCGAACCCATAAAACACCTCTAGTATTACTTTAAAGAAAATCTACTGTAAATATAGGACTAAGGTGATTTTTAGGTTTTGATTTATTCAAACTCATTAAAAAAATGGACCAAACCCAAAAAGCCCAAGCTTTCTAAAACAAACAATACACAAACTGCAGACTTCTTCCTTCATTTAGAATATACATTTCTTTGAATATTTTTACAGAAATCTGTAACATTTTCAACAAAAACTTTTTGTAAGAATGTATGAAAAGGTGGCTGTCAATTTAAAATCAATTATTTTCAATACTGTAAAAAAAAATTAGTACAACAGCTGATCTTAGTATCTTAACCAACTTCTGCAATCTTAAATTTCCCTTTTTAAGTACTTCTCCCTCATAACTGTCATGGAAATGGAAAAAGTTCTTTTCCTAACCCTTTCCTATTTTAGCCCTCCAAAGCATAATAATAGTAACTGGAGCTTTTCCAGAGAGAAGACTTTCAGGCAGAAACCATTCGCTGCACCCCAAGAGAACACGTGCTTGGCATCCTCGGGTTCACAGGAGATGGAACTGCCACCAACTTAATAGTTTTGTTCCTGCTATAAGATTCAACCACTGATGAAAGAATTCTTGAAGAATTCCTTGACCCATATAGCAGTGAACTGTTCACGTGTTTCTTCAAAACCTGTTCTCAAGTCAGAATTAGGAAAAGGTTAAGCTTCTGAAGACAGCCATGAAGGAGAGTGCAGGTTCAACCATAGACTTCTGCTCTCTCAGCTACTGAAATCAAAGATCCCTCCTCTCAGCCCAGATTTCCTACTTTACAATATCTGAAAATAGTACTTGCTCAACTGCTGAGCGCAACAAACTAGCTAAGCTTTTCAAACCACAAAAACTCTCTCAGAACAAACCTCTGCAACTTTCCCCTGGGCCACAGCACCTGAAATCTCCGGACAGGTTTGGCCTATCTGCTTCTCCACACGCACTCCCAACAGATGCCAGGGGTTGTATTATGGGTCTATGACTTTACCCCACACCAAATGCAGGGCTGTCTAAGCCCTTCTACCCAAAGATGTAAGAAAGGTGGAACCTGAGCTACCAGTGCGCTGAGGCAAACTAACTGTTGCAGACTTGATCACACACTGTAATTACATCCCCACATCCATCCGGTTTGTACTGAAGCATGAATCATTGTTTTCTCCATATTAAACTTTCTGGCATCTCAGTGCTTTGTCCCACTAATTGATTCTCATCTGCTTAGAAAATCAGCAAAAGCTAGTCAAAACTACTGGTGATTCTAGGGGTTGTGCTCCCCAATTCTCGTCTCTCTGCTCCCAGCACTTTACCAACACCTTTTAAAGACTATGGAATGCCATTTTCAAATTAGTAGCTTAACAGGACTAACTAACTAACTAACGAACGTACAGGACAAAAGAGAAGTGCAACAATGAAAGACTATATTAACAGTGCAATCAGGCACTTCCTCCCACAGCTACATTAAGACAGATACTCTCCACTTGTGAAGAAGCTCTTCTTAAATCAACTTAATTCACAGAAGCTTCTCTTCCAAATTTATGAAGCAAACTGGTAGGAGAGAACTTTCCTGCAGACTTCCAATGAAGAGTTCTGTTTACAAAATACCAGTACAAATAGCAGTTTTTTGGAGGTCTGCTGAGCAGCAAGTACATAAACTGGTACTTGCAGATCAACCCTTGAAACTACCTTGAAGAAGATGCATGCTGTTCTAAATACTACCTACACTTGTATGGATGTTTGTCAATCCGAAAGAAAATCTGTGTTTGATTTTGATCCATCATTTTCTTATTTCCCCCATTCAATACTGGAAGAACAAAGATAGAAAGGTTAGTTACTTTTTACCTTGCTTCCCATAAGTATAAAAACCCTGATGTAATCAATTAATTCTCTTTGCATGTTTTTAAACATTTGGCTACTCAATGGTTGGTTGTTGCACACTGTCAGTCTAGACAGTTTTTGCAGCCTGTGCCTGACTTGCATTTCCCAATGATGCCAGAGAAAATCTTCATTTGAGAAAGCCAACAGCAGTGCAGCAAGATAGGCATATTGCTGCTATTCACCAGGTTTTTTCCATCTACACATCTATGACAAAGACGGCTATTTAACTTAGAGAAGACATCAAAAGAAACCAAGTTTTACAGTGATTACTCTGACCCATGCCTCTTGCCTTATTTAGGTGTTTTCACACACTTTTTAAACAGAATTTATATACTGTTGAAAAGCCAAATGTTGTGTTTGAAAAATCTGTTCCAACATCTTTGTATAAGCCTCACTTTCCAAATACCATAAATGCCTAGAAATTTTCTTGTACAGTACTGTTCTATACTGTCCGTTAACATATACTTCCAAAACACACCACAAAAGCTGTAAACTAAAAAGGCATAAAATTTAATGGGTTATACATAATACTTAAAATTTTAACTTTTCTCCATAAATATTTTTATTTAAAAATAAGTATTTTAGAAATCTGGCACACAAAAATTAAACAGTGAAGTTATTCAACCAGGAGTTGAAAGGTACCCAAAGTGCCTTTTCTCTGGAAAGAGTAAAGGAAGTGACACATGCACAGGCATTTGAGGGAGAATAAAGTTTTAAATTCTTACTACAGCAATGTTATTTTGAGCTTGGCCTTTGATCTTGCTAAACACAGATTGACCAATTATGTCAGCACACCAAAATTTCAATACAGGAGGGACATCCGAGAGTATAAGAAGATACTCTTTTGCATACTCTGTCCAATTCCTCTGTATCTTGTTGGCAACAGTTAGGAACACTGAAAAATGCAAAGCACAGAGACACCGCCTATAACATGTTAAATAACCCAACGAAACAGATTAACGATGCTTTCAACTAGGAGTATGAAACATGCGCTACCTCAACAATTAAAAGGTTCAGAACTGCTATGTACCCGCAGCTTATTCCCACACAAAGTAATTAAGCAGACTGTGAAATAATAGCTATCCTTCTCTACACATAAAAATAGACACTTAAGATACTGAACTAAAATGCTGAAGCAAATGGCCAACTTTAACTTACATAATAGATTAATTTACAACTACTACCAAAAAACCACCCACTAGGGTACATGTAAATATCTTTCCTCAAAGGCAGATGTGTGCATCTCCTAGAGAAACAACTGCAAGAAATCCAGGTTTAGTTGAAATCACTGGCAGAACCCCAATCAACTTTTATGAGGCTAGGAATACCCCAAAAGGGAGCTGAACATACATATTTGAGAACAACACTACAGCCAACTTAGTTCAAACCCAGAAAGATTTACCAACCACTTTTTTCCAAATTTCCAGTAATTTCGGAAATAAAGCTTTTGCATCCTGAAATCTATTCCAGACATCTTAATTCCCAATTTTGAAAAGAAACTGCAGTATCTTACAAAACAAATATATTTATTTAGAGATAGTGTCAAGTCTAAGGTGAGTAAAACTTTGTTTAAATACAATTAGTGTTTTTTAAATATATACACCCAATAATAAATAAATTATGAATATTATTCTGCTGACAGATACACACTTCAAGTTAATAACCTTAAAAATCCTTAAAAAACCACAAAATCGTAATTTAAATTTGATTATAGTAATGTCACCTTGTAGATTAATGATTTTTATTTTGCTTTCAACTAGTGTTTTTCTATGTGTAAAACTATACACTTTACACAACACAGTACAAAACAAAGTCAACCACTACTGAAATCTCCTGCCTCTGTGAAAGAAAAAACGTTTTATGCTTTGCAGACAAAATGCGCAAGCGTTCCTGTGAGAATTCCATTGCGTCTCCCAGCCCAGCCAGACCCAAGATACTCGGATCATCAACTTCTACCTCCTCAAGCTACTACTGATTGTATTCTTGAATAAAAATTCAGTCTGATTAATTAAGAATAGACAGAATGCTTCATAAACATTAACCATTCTGGACCATCTTTCACAAAGTAACATAAAAGATTATCACCTATATGTAGAACAATAGAAAAGTCTAGACTGGAAGAAATCTCTGGAGACCACCTGGTGCCATCTTCTGTCAAATACATAGCCCTAGATTAGGTTACCCAGGGTCCTTTCAAGTCTTTAATACTGCTAGCAAGGGAGATTCCACCACTTCTCTGGGAAAACCATTCCTAAGGCTAATTCTTAATTAATCTTCTCACAATGAAGAATTTATTTCTTTTATCTGGATGGAATTCTCCTAAAGCAATTTGTGCCCACTGTCTCTTCTTGTTTCAGTGTATATACATCCTTGCAAACAGTACTTTTTTCTGTATCTACCGGGCACAGGAAGACCAGTTCTCTCTCCCATTCCAGCGATCTCCAACCCTCTAGTCACATTCTGCTGGCCTACTAAGTGCTCAATACAATAAGCACGTGCCTTCATTTGCCGATGGTTTTCCTCCTGATGCAGTCCAGCACACTGTTTGCTTTCCTTACTGCACAGGACACTACTAGCTCATGTTAAGCTTGCTGGCCTCCAGAACCACCAGGTCCTTTGCAGCAGAGCTATACCCCTGCCAGTCAGTCCCTAGTCTGTTCTGCCACTTAAAAGTATTCCATTCCAGGTGCAGGACTTCAGGTTTATCTTTGTTAAATCTCATGCAATTCTTGTTGGCCCAAATTTCCAGCCTGTCAATGTCTCTTTGAACGGTGGCTCCTCCTTCCCACACACCTACCTCTCCTTCCGCTTTGAAGACATCTGCAAACTCAGTGAGGGTTCAATCATATCATCAGAATATTTACAAAGGTATTGAATAGTATTAACAGACCCAGCATCAACCCTCAAGCAACCTCACTTTCCTTGAACTTCTGCTTGGGATTAACATACCTAAAGGAGAGGAGGTTTTTTTTGTTATTCTTGACACCTTTTGCTACTTCCAGCTCCAGCTGAGATTCTTCCATCTTAAACGTGTATCTGCATACCCGAGCAGTATTTCTGTATTACTTGTTGGGAATCTGTCCCATTTTCCAAGGGTAAGGTGAATAAACAACTCCTTCAAAAATACATAATGGATATTTGAGAGATTAAAAAACAGGAAGAAAGCTTTTTTTAAAAAATAATAAAAAGCTGAATGTTTAAAAGCTACAGTACAGATCTGAAACACCTTCTAAACAAAGAAGTGTTGGCAATTTGCTTCTGAGGATCAGCTTCTTTTATGAGTACTACTAAAAAGAAAGTTCTTACTCACAAAGCAGTACAAATTATTCTCTGCTTTTCCTGTTCTCTGAGATTTCATGTTTTAAACTTTAAATCAAATATGTGCATGAAGCAGGTAAAATTTAAATTAAAAATAATTTCCTCAAAGATTAATCTCTAAGAGAACAATGTATTGTTGGCAAAACATGGATTTACATAACTCCTTTTTTTTGTTTACTTATTGCTTAAGGATAGACAAAAATCTAAGATTCACATTAGCTTTGCCTATGCTATAGAATACCTCAAATTTTGCAATGATGAAGGAATTCCGTGATATTTAGTCTCAGTCTCCATACAGTATTATCCAAACTGTCATATCTTCTCAAACTTAAATTCTTCCTTAATATTTATTTTTTAATTTGAAATTAAACAGACATGATCACCATTTTTATGTGGCAAGTATGACTTAGATCTCCAGATGTTAATGCATTTCATACTAGAATTTTTAAAAAAAAAATCATACTTCAGTGATTTAAAACAACTGGGTAGGAAACAAAAACCACAATAGTAAAGAAGTCAGTAAGATAACATAAAATATTAAGCAAGTGCCAAAAAATTTTCTCACATAAAAGGGAATGGAAAACTCCAAAGTTCTATGTGGTGTATTCAGAAAGCAATTTTTCAGACACACAAAATTCTTAGAAAGTCAGCACACTAAAGACTCAGAAAGATTTAAAATTAATAGATCATGCTCATGATCCATGGGCAGAAATTTAAATATGTCATGCATAAGGAACATAAAAAGTAAAACTAGTCATTACCTTGGGACCTAGCCTTAAGAGTGAATCAATATACTTAGAACTTGGTTCTGAAACTCCAAAGAGCTATAAACAATCAATCACTGGCTAAAAACACAGCCCTTGGCCCTATACCCATCTAAATGGGTTGTCTCTCAGTCTTTGGTACAGTTACACGAACATATTAAAGAGGTTAAGACACATTTTTTATAATTGCCTGTTAAATAACATTTTGTCTAATAAACTAGTTCACAACATATGGTTATGATAGTTTTTAAAGCACTAGACTTCATAATTCACCTATTATCACTTAAGAGAAACCACCTACTTTTCTCTAGTAATTGTTTGCTTTCTTGACAGCAACCATGAATCCTGTTGAACACCAGTATAGACATTAATTTTTGCACACACCACCTGGCCTGAGTATAAAGCAAAATGTGTTTACATGTAACTTTGATAAAAAGCAAGGTGTATTCTAAATTTCAAAACAAAATGAGAATGCTGTCTACAGTCATAAGGATATAAACCTATTGCAGCAAGTCCAGAGAAGGGCCACAAAGATGATCCAAGGGCTGGAGCACCTCTCCTATGAGGACAGACTGAGAAAGTTGGGGCTGTTCAGCCTGGAGAAGAGAAGGCTCCGGGGAGACCTTATAGCGGCCTTCCAGTACCTGAAGGGGCTACAGGAAAGCTGGGGAGGGACGTTTTACAAGGGCAGGTAGTGACAGAACAAGGGGAAACAAGGGGAAATGGCTTTAAACTGGAAGAGGGCAGGTTTAGATGAGATATTAGGAAGAAGTTCTTCACTGTGAGGGTGGTCAGACACTGGAACGGGTTGCCCAGAGAATCTGTGGCTGCTCCTCCGTGGAAGTGTTCAAGGCCAGGCTGGATGAGGCTTTGAGCAACCTGGTCTAGTGGAAGGTGTCCCTGCTGATGGCAGGGGGGTTGGAACTAGATGATCTTTGAGGTCCCTTCCAACCCAAACCATTCTATGATTCTGAGTTAAGACAATATTAACTTTGACTCTGTGCTACCTGTCAGGCTAACAGATCAGGACTAGCAAAGACAGACATGGAGGCTGCATCATCCTTCACTCACAGTGGAGAAGATCCAGGAGAAGACACTCGTGGCAGCAGTGAAGGTCACCTATTAAGTGGCTAGGAACCACAAATACAGACCTCTAGAGCGATCAAATAATGACAAACCTGTTTATCCCGATCTTCAAATAATCCCTCATACAACAACCCAGCTACTTAAACATGGCAAGACCATGAGTTTACAGCTCACATCACAGTTAATAATAAATATCAGCATTTAATAAAAAGCAATGTCTGTTGCAATTGTTATTCAATACAGAGCTTTTTTTTTAAAAAAACCCCAAACCAACAAAAACACAAGTAAAGCTACTTCCTATACCACTTGTATTTCTATGTTATTTACAGAGTAAGTATTACAGAAGTACTTCTTTAATCCAGTCATTCTGGTAGTCTGAACACACAACTTCCTCAAACCACTTTTAATTTTTCAAATTCAGCCTTCACTAAGAGAACTTCTACATGATGTGCACTTACTTTATGGTAATGAAACATAACTGAATTCCTACACAGAATAACACAGATTAAATTAGATAACCATAAAAATTGCATTTTTTACCCTACTATTTATCTCATAACTAACACTGGAATCATTAATTGTGATTTCTATTTATTGTGCACCTTTCATAAGAAAATCCTCTTAAGATATCAGCACCAGAGTTCTTGTTTTTTAAACAAAGAACTAGAAGTAATTTACTTTTGATAACAATAGATAAGAATGTATGGATATTTTACCACCACTACTACTGGGAAATACACCATTAATGTAGCACCGCATCTCATTTGTTATCAACTGCAACAGCTCTGCAGTGAGTCTGCTCATATCTGATCTCTATAATGACAACTGACACACAGTTCGCTACCTTCTGATTAATAGGCAAGTATTCCTAAAACTTGCTAGTGGTGAGTTTCTTAATCCTTCTTCTTTAACCTTAAATTAATAGCGATATTCAGACTGAATGTTCTTAGTAAACAGTAGTACTAGGCCTTTCACTTCAAAGAAACATGAACACACCCGAAATTCTGAGCAACCTGCTGTTTTTTCCACTTTGATTTCTAGTAAATTAAGTAATCAGAAAAAAATAGACATCTTTCATTGCACTATTACAGATGACTGACTCAAATCTTTTGCATACACCATATATCTGACCACTGCACTTTTTTTTTTTTTAAAGTTAAAAGGAATTGATACTGCTGGGTTTATCTATTTTGATTAGTAATAATTACAGAAATAGTTAACTAAGCACACCCAGTTTTATGAGATGTAAATAGAAAAGGAGGAAGTGTGTTACGTGGTAAAAAAGAGAAAGTCAGAATCTCTTCTAAAGAAGTCCTGAAGTCAGTATTCAGGCATAAATCCTATTCAAGAAAGGAGGAGCTTTTCCTGAGAAAAACCACAATTTGAACTGTCGTATCACCTGGATGTAGCTGAAGGCATGAAAGCCTTTTTCTTCTTTTTTGTTACCATCCATCCCATCCCTTGATCTGAAATTCATCACCCACTATCTTTAGCTATCTTTTTTTTGTTTCTCCTCAATGATCAGTATTAGTCATACTGGTATATTAGCTGGGAAATTCCAGTAGACCAAGATACAATGACACTGGATTCTGTGCAGCTATGCAGTCAGTGGTACTTTCAATGGAACATTTAAAGAAATCAGTAATTAATACATGTAGTACATGAAAATAAACACACCTTGTGAAGAATATCTGTACCAATAATCATGACCTGTCGCCTTTCAATTACAAGATGATCATTCTCTACATACAGCAGACCACAAACAAACCTGAAGAAAGATTTGAAGTAATGGCCTTAGAAAGATTAGATGAGGTGACTACTGAGTTTGGGAATCTTTCCAAGCTATAGCAGGTGAGAAGAACATGGAGTTTTGTGGGAAAACTCAAACATTAGAAGAAAAGCCTTAAAGATATGGAGCTTGGCTTTGGCCACTTTCAGAAAGCTTAAATCTTGAACTCAGAAAAAAAAAAAAAAGAAAAAGAAAAAGGCATTAAAATGGCTGGCATTCCTGCACAAACATCTCTGGCTCATATTAATACTGGGCCAGCACTCAAGGCCAAAGTCTTGCCATTCCACACAGTACTGTGTGAAAGTAAGGAATAGTAAGCATTTGAGCCATGAGCAGGAACATTTCTTAATTATGCTCTGTTCACACAAAAGTCAGACAGGAAAATAGCAGCTGCAGTTCTCTTTCTCACAAGCACCAAGTTAAGCAGTTCACAACAGTACCTCCCCTTACTCCCAGTGTCCCCAAAAGCTTCAAACTGACTCAGAAAAATAAACTAAAATCATTGGAAACAGCAAAATTTCTCATCCATCTAATATATTTTCAGCACCGATGTTGCAACCTGAATTCTATTTTCTAAGGACTTGTTACTTTAAAATGCTTCAGAGATACTTGATTTCTTCTGTTTTTAAAAGACCATCCAATACACCTGTCAGCAAATTACTTCAGAAAAAGAAAGTAAAGGGAAGGAGATCCAGCACTGGAATATTACCTGTCATCTGGAGGGGCTTAACAAATCATACAGATTGGTGGTATTTGAGCCCAGAACTCAATTACTTAAAAACCATGTCCATTGATATGCAGTCAGTAAGTTCCAGTTGGTGACAGGAACTCCACAAACAAATGTTGAAATATCAACAAGAAACTATTTTAGACCTAAATTTCTTATATCCTACAAACCCCTGGTGCTTCACCATTAACATAATCTACTGACATCAAGTTTGAAAATACTGAGGGACACTGTAGACAACTACATACCTGCAAGTTTTTATCATTAAAAGGCACTTGAGGATTGTATTTTGTCTAAAACAGGCAGGCAGGATCTGACTAATAGTCACATCATTTCTTTTACTTATCTTTTAAATTTGTTTTGGTGTCAGACAATAAGAGAGTTGCCTGATCTGTATGAACAGAAGAACGTGTACATTTCTATTTATTAAAACATACATATGGGACCAGCACTTAAATAGGAAAAAAGAAAAAATTTTACAAGGAGAAGATGATCTGAAGAGACATTTCAGAATTTCTTCATTTTCATATTACTTTTTTATGATTATATTACTTTTACAAAGGAAAACATTCTGAAAGGCACAAAACAAACGTTCTCTGACTGCATATAAAAAAACCTAAACTACATAAAAGATTCATACAATTTTCACTATGGCCAGGTCTCCACCTCGTCCTGTGTCACTGAATGAACGAATAATGACTGTGAATATATAAGCAACTCTATGCTACATTTATGTGGATTTAATTATTTTATTCTCTTCTAATTTTCAAGAGTTGCACATTAAATCTAGATGCTGCAAAAAACTATTTTTTACTGCAGTAAATCTACAGCAAAGGTATCTTTCAAGGAAACCAATGTAAGTGTCAGGGAAAGACAAGAGAAGACAAAGTAAAAAATTTTAATTATTGGAAGTTTTGCTTCATATCTGTGGCAATTCGCACGCATATACATAGTTGTATGGTGTGTTATAGGAGGAAGCAGATATAAAAATAAATGTTGTAAACGGTCTTAAGATGAAAATGCCATAGATTTAGATATGTCTAAATACCTCTGCTACATGATAATTTTATTCTTTTCAAAAGCAAGTGTAAAATAATTCTTCACCATGCAGTAACTATTTTTGCCATGTGTTGCGCACATGTATTCTATTTCCAGTGCACATTACCAGCAAGCACATGAGATCAGATTATTTTCGCCAGCAGGTTTTCTCAGCTAAGGATATAAATGGCAGAACAGGCTCAGTTCCCTCACCAATAAAGAAAGCAAGTGCCATAGGCACTTAGAACATCAGGGTAAAGGGTTAGTTAGCTCATATGGTGCACTGTGACAACCCACCTCAGAGAACCGTGAAGAAAACCAGCAGCCTTTCTTCACAAATCAAGATGTCACATACCCACAGACGTGACATCACTATTTCAAATGGAGGTGACTACTCAGTTTGACTTAATACTTATGGAAGAGGTCTGGACCTTAGATACCACAGTGGAAAATCAAATGTTCAGAGGTACATAACAGAAGTTAAGAACTAAGAGCCTGATCTAAGCACAAATGCATTTACCAGTGGTGTCCTGGGTAGCAGAGACAGATAATCGATATCTTTCTGTGAAAGTGACGTTCACCTGGTTTTACCCGCTTTAAATCCACACAGCTTTTACTTATTTTATATGGAGCACAGATGAGGGTAACTTCTGAAAGAAATGGATCCATATGCATGCTCTGAAACTGTAGCAAAAGCTCTGGCCAACATCTGAAACTAAGCTTGCAGCTTTTGAGAAGATGTAGGAGAGCCTATGACAGACATGAAATTTACACATAATAAAGATCTGATTGCTTTCTTTTAACCACGATTTGAAGATTATGAAAACAGTGAGAATTACATTAACTAAACAAGCTACCCTTCATCATCATCATGTTAAAATGGGTCTGGTTATCATGTTGAAGTCAACCAAATTGCTCAGCAACCCTACTGATCTGTTATCATCACCAAATCGTGAACAATGCATTACTAAAAGACAAAATTCTGCCTAATAAAGTCCTCTGTGTTTTCTATGCAATAAATAAAATGCCATTTCAAAATAGGTAAAGCTGTCTTCAGAATCTAAAATGTATTTATTACAGACATGTACAGGCAGCTTGGAAAGATAGATGAAGTTAATGAATTGTCTTAGTGCAGGTTAGGATACTAATTCAGCTTTCAAGAGATCTGAAAAAAAAAAATAAAAAATTAAGTACCTTCATCTTACATACAGAAAACTTTTTCTCCATCCTGAGATTTGAACTGAAAGACTTAAAGCAAAAGCATATGGCTGATGCAGGCCTAAAAGAACGAGCTGAACAGCATTTTGTAATTTAGGAATATGACTCAAACTGGTATTCCAATACCTAATACTCCAAGGTGCTGCAATTCCAGACTCCAGTAAAAAATTGCAGTCTCTCGAAGTTTGCGCAAACTGCCAACCATGAAGGACTAGAAATACAGAAAGAATATTTTTCCAAAACCTGTGTTTCTACCTGAATAGCACTAACGATAATTCTCAATTAAAAATAGCTGAAGAGTATCTCCCTAAATATGAGTTCTTAGTTGAAGCGTCCTACTAGCAAAGTTAAAAAGGAGTATGGTAACTTTATAGTAAAGTTGGTGTTCGTTACCATATAGGACATTTCTGGAGCTACCCCAGCTAATGACTCAAGATTTCATTGCTGTTGTCACACTAAATTAGTTTTGTACTGGGTTTGACTGCCAGGTAAGCCCCTGCTCAGTTGCTTGCTCACTCCCCAGCAGCAGGATGGAGAAAAGAAATGAAACAGCAGAAAGAAGGGGGAAAAAAACCCACCTTGAGGATTAAGATAAAGGTAGTTTCTTAAGTACAGGGGGGTAAAAAAGAAGAAGAAGAGAAATGATGCAAACGCAATCATTCAGCACCAGCAGAACAACGCCTCGCCAGTCCTGAGGAAGGTCCACTCTGGAAAAACAACTCTCCAGTTTTACTGTTGAGCACAAGGTGATACGTTACGGAATATTCCCTTGTTCAGTTCAAGTCAGATGTGCCAGCTGTGTACTGAGCTGACGCACTGGCAGAGTGAGAAGCAGAGGGGGCCCTGATGCTGTGCAAGCACTGTTCTGTGACAGCAAAAACACTGGGGTCTTATAAACACTGTTTTGGTCACCAATCTGTAACACTGCACCGTAAGGGCTGCTATAAAAAAAATTAACTCCATCCCAGCCATGCCCAGTACAAGTTTTTAAGATAAGACCACTAGTACTCAAAGCATTTGTTAGCACATAGGTCAATCACAGGTAAAACACCACAAATACTTCAACATACCTACAGAGAGCTACCGAAAGCTGATACATACAAGGACACCAGAGGACCCTCTTGAACTGCCCTGTAACTTCAAAGAGCCTAAAGATCATAGAATCATAGAATGGTTTGGATTGGAAGGGACCTCAAAGATCATCTAGTTCCAACCCCCCTGCCATCAGCAGGGACACCTTCCACTAGACCAGGTTGCTCAAAGCCTCATCCAGCCTGGCCTTGAACACTTCCAGGGAGGGGGCATCCATAGCTTCTCCGGGCAACCTGTTCCAGTGTCTGACCACCCTCTCAGTGAAAAACTTCTTCCTAATATCTAATCTAAACCTTCCCTCTTTCAGCTTGAACCCACTTCCCCTTGTTTTGTCATTAGTTGTCCTTATGAAAAGTCCTTCCCCAGCTTCCTTGCAGGCCCCTTCAGGTATTGGAAGGCCACTATAAGATCTCCCCGGAGCCTTCTCTTCTCCAGGCTGAACAGCCAAAGATACCAGCAAAGACTGTATAGATATTCCTGTAGCCTTAGATATTACAGTTACGTAGCTCTCATACACCTGTAGGAATCTACACAGCCTACAGCTTGCTTCAAGATTAAAAATTACACCATATTAAGGATTCTCCTGAATAGGAGAATCTCAAGCATGGCAAGACTTTTCTCACTTCCACGGAATCACAGTCTGTTCAGACAGAGCATCTTCTCCACTGTCTACCCTAACAAATCAAAGACTTCAGTAGCACTGAATCTTGCAGTCCTCGGACTTTGATAAACACACAGAGACATAAGAAGTGGTCTGGTGATGGTAATGCAAGTTTCCAGTTAAGTCTTCTTTACTACTCTCAAGTTCATCTGTGCATCTCTTTATTAGACACATAGGCAAGTATAAAAATTTCTTACATGGTGTCATGTACACTGATAGTCATCTAATGAGAGTGATTAATTTAAGCATGTAGCTGTACATTAAGTTTAACACAACTCCTAAGCAGTGCCACAAGGACTATATTCCAAAAGCCAAATCCACCTGTAACAAGCACATGAAATCCAGAAACTCATCTACACATGTGACCTAGAAAAAGTAATTTGGTATAAACCTCATGGAAATACTACAGAACACAGTTTTTAAACCAAAATTAAACTTATTGTAGTTGCAGTAGATACCTAATATAGCTATTGGATGCATTTCCAATCCATACAAGCTCCAATAAGCCAGTTACATCACCAAAGACATCTTAGATCAAACCTTAGAGAAAACTATTTTTAAAAGATGAAAAATACAGAGTAAAACTATTTCTGATTATTCTCTAAACATTGAAATAAAAAATTGGATATATTTTATATCCAGAAAGCAGAGTCTCTTTGTAAGAGGAACTGGGAAAACAAATTGTCCAACTACCTAAGGACATCCACTATGCAGGACATAGCCTTCCCAATATAAAATGTTCTGCATCCATCTGGTATCCTTTCCATTTTAATTTAGTATATTCTGATAAAATCCACCCCAGAAAAGACTTCACTATTTGAAAATTCATTATAGCACTTTAAGTAATGTCTGCATGCACATTTTACTGTTCTAGATACTCAAGTGAGGTGCCTTTCGCTGCTTCATCATCACCTTGACAAGACGACGCTTTCGTTGAAATTCTGGGACACCCTTGAAGATGCTTCTCCACAGCTCCTGCTTGTGTCAAGTTTGCACACCAAGTCAACTACAAATTTCTACTTAAGGGACTTCTGTGTCATTTCTGTAACCATTGAAAAGACCTTGAGCATTGTGTCCATTTCAAACACTTCGCAAAACTGCAGAAGTTCTCCAACTGTTCAGGAACCTATTTAATTTGCCTATTTGCAAGCTGTATGATTATATTTATTCTCATTAATGAAATGGCATTCAGTCATTTGGTTATAAAAGTCTTAGCTCTAAAGTCAGGCTCAAACCCTCTATTTTCCATTGAAAAAGCAAGATGCACTTTCAAAATTTTCACTTAACTTAGTATAAAGTAGATGTAGGAAGGGAACTCTAAACAGCCAAGTGTATCCTTCAGACATTTGTCTCCACTGGCTTTCTGTACAGCTGCTCAAAAGAGAGTATATCCTGGAGAACAACTCTGACTGCCATACACTGAATTCAAACAAACTTCTCCTTTCACCAGTATATTTATGCTTTGTGACTACTTCTCCAGAATATAACAAATTATTTCATATCTAATATTTCAATTGAATAAATTTAGGCATTTGCTTTGAGCAATTTTTCCCACGCTTTTACAACAATTTTTAAAGGCTTTGGGAAAATCATTCCTGTTTCCTGTTACCCTCCTCTGGTTAAACTAAAGAACTAAGCAAATTCCACTCTCTCAGAAATACATCTTCTACCTAGAATTTAATATTTTTAACATTTTAGGTGGTTTTCACTGAAAAAAATATTTCCAGAAAATATCACATTCTTTGTGTGCATTAGAATATTTTTTCTGAGCAATTAAAACTTACCATAACCTCACTATGTTCTCCAATAGCCAGTGATAGACTTTAATTCTGCTTTTACACTTTCCAGTACACATAAGCCAGCTGAATGACACCGAGTATAGTGTAACACTCTATTGCTCAAAATTAGTTCCAAAGACAGATATCCATCACAGAAAATAACCCCACATGCAAATAACTGAAGCAGGTGTTGGTTTGTAGTTCCATGTGATTGTATTACAGAGTCCAGCCTCGGGTAAGTCTTACACTAGTAACGTACTGGCTTGATCACTGCTATTAAGTCACTGTCCACAAAAACACTGATTCTGCTTGTCAAGAATTAACACATAACTAGAGGATCAATTGAGGAAGATCTGGGTTTTTTAGGTAAATCTTAAGTAACAGCGTGGTTCTCAAGTCCAAGATGGCTTCAATTTCTAATGGGGAAAGAGAAAGAAGAATGCTTATATTATTGGGATAAATGAACCTTTTACATTTCCATTTTTGAATCAGATATCACAAGTCACATAAGAGAAGGAATAGTCAGATGTTCTGTTTAATCAGCTTGGACAGGCAAATCTCAAAATTACATCAATCAAGGAAAAATACTGTTAAAAAGATGGCCCTCTAGCTGGCTTTCATAATTCATCTTTCACTAATGGCTTGATCTTAAACTTATTATTCATCAGCTTTGTGCTCACAAATCACAGTGAGCTATGGTCTACGGCTCATTCAATACCAAAAAAGGAAGAAAAATTGCATGGAAATATCCACAACTAGCATCCCAACTGAATACAACCAATTACCAGAAACTGTTTTATAAGTTTTATGCTGTGGCAATATTAGCTATAAATAAAGTCTCTACTTCCATTAGAGTCTCTAAAAAATTTCAATACAGGAGAAAAATACACTCTTAGACAGAAATATAATGTTTTAATAAATTACTCCTGGCACTAAAGGAGTAACTAAACTAAAGCTGCCATTAGGGAACTTAAAAACCAGGGACACACACTATTTCATAGACAACTGTTTAGAGCACACAGCGTAGGAAGAGAGAGAGAGACATCTAAACAGATGTCTTGCACAAGTCTCATGAAAACACTTGCATCTCAAGTAAGGGATGGAAGAAAGAACCAAGCACGTACAGATTTAGTCTCTTCTAAATTAATCCAGTTTACCCTCTGTACAGTACTAATTACACAGTACTGTTCACTACTCACTCAACTGCAGAGAAAGCTTCCTGACTACTTTATTTATCCCATTTTTACACAAGTTCCTCTGAGACTTTATATGACCAGTCCATCCTCAATTTCATAGATCCGCAAGAATAAAGGTCTTGCCTCAGTCTCCTTTTGGAAAATCTATAACTAGATGTGATGAGTTAACTTTGGCTGTCTGGCTGCCAGGTGCCCACCAAGCCACTCCCTCACTTTTCCTCATCAGTAAGATGGGGTAGAACATACAATGCAGTGTGAATATCTGCTCCAGAGTGGTCCTCCATGAGGTACAGGGGGACAGCCTGTTTAGCCACGGTCTTCTCCTTGGGCTTCAAGGCAATCTTTGCTCTGGCGCTTGGAGCACCTCCTCCTCTTTCTTTGTACTGACCTTGGTGACTGCAGGGCTGTTTCTCTCATATTTTTTCTCACTCCCCTCTCTCACAGCTGCTGCACATGGCTTTTTAACATTTCTTAAAAATGTTATCACAGAGGTGCCACCAGCATCACTGACAGGCTCAGTTCCGGGCAGCCATAGGTCCGTTTTGGAGCTGGCTGGAGCTCACTTTGTCCAACACAGGGACAGGTCCTGGTTTCTTCTCACAGCAGCTACCCCCCTGCTACCAAAACCTTGCTATGTGAACCGAATACACTGGTTTTAAAACTCTATTGCCAACTACAGAATAACTTTAAGAAAGCTGAATATACATAAAAAACCCTTTCCTATAATTTCCTCAAGTCAGCCACTGTAATCACCAATGAGAAGACAGACAAGTGATTCTTAGCTGAAGTTGTCATAGCTGATTAGAGCTGATTTAAAGACTGCACTGTTGTTGACAGTTCCACTCAACTTCCTACGCCATTCCTTGTGCCTGCCTGCTCAACAGGAATGGATCACTCTTTTGGAGATAAAGAAAATTAACATGGTTATAGTATAATATGCTTCTTGAAAAACTTTGTAGAAACCTCCCATGTGTATTTTTTCTGCAGCTAAAAGATATATGAATATTATCTATTTTTGCAGCATAAACTAAGCGTGCAGCTATTTACTGTGGCACCATGTGCTCCATTAACTACAAGTGACTCTTATTTTCTAATTACCCAGCACCTTGTTCTACAGTTAGTCACAAGTGTAAGGTAAACACGGACAGACTAACATGCATCAAGGAACATGCTGAACTCATCTGAAACACAATCCAATACTAGAATCATGTAAGTGATTAATTAGGAACATGGTAGCTCTTGCCATACTTAAGACCAAGAACAAACTTTTGTTTAAGATTAACTTTTCTAGCTCTCAAAAATCCAAAGTCATTACAATTTCTTCTGAAATTCAGTATGCCTCCTCAGGGTAGAAGAGCATTTGGAGCTATCTGACTGAGGTACTTCCAAAAGGAAGACATTTACACCAGTTTTTCTTATTGGGATTTTTTTCTGCATAGACTAAGTGGATCGAACCACAGTTCTAACTGCACTCTTGACTGGCTCAGTTCTTCAATATACTCTCTAGAAAATCATGTCAGCTATTAGTTCTTTCAGAAAAACAACATCAGAAACAAAATTAAAAAGTAAAATAACTGATGTCAGACACGCAAGCTGTAGACTCCAAAGTCAACAGACTACTATGCAGACACTCACAAGACAGCTCGCACATGGCTGACCAACCTGCTAGATTTCACAGAACTCATGCTGCTGCAGGGAAATGCAACTGTCATCGAGCCTAGTACTCTACAAGCAGCTAGCATCAGTTTGAATGTTAACTGTGGTGAAAGTCTGGAATGAAAAAAAGAAGAAAGAACCTAGCTAAAGGCTACCTCTGAAGGCATTTATTCTGGGGAATGAAATGTATATACAGCAGCAAAAATATTCAGAAGACAATAAAATATTCTGAATCCTCAGAAGGGAACATTGGACTTCATTAATACACAAACTCTTTTCTTAGTTCCTGTGCAGGAGCTGGAATCTGGAGGAGCAAAATATGCTCTGGGAAAATATATCCTCTCTCCTCGCTTGCAATAACAGAGACTGGAGGGAAAAAGGAGACTACGCCCACAGTAATACGTCCCTATTACGCTTGCTAGTCCTACAAAAATAAGAGTAGGTCAAGTATTCGAGAGCTATTATGGATCACCTCTCATCCTCCACATCAAAAGCTCATAAACGAAGAAGTTTTCAAGGATCTGCTCTACCAGGCTTGTCTACTTCATAAACTTCTGGCAGGAAAACTATACCAGCTGGAAATGGCAGCCGGGAACCACACACCATACAGCCAATTCAGCTGTGCTGGAAACAAAATTCTGATGTAGACAAGTTATGCCAACAGGAAAAGCATTTGTGTTGGCTTTACTCACACCACAGACCCAAATGATGAATTTTTGCTGGCAGAAAGATTACTTCTGCCCTTCTGAGACGTGGCCTTATTGGCCAAGCTGCAGTGACTTTTAGGTCAAAGCGGTTTGAAGATCTCCAATACCCACATTTTTCAAATTGTCTTGAAGCCGGTCAAAACAAAAAATAAGTTCACTATCCATATTCTGGTATGTCTCAAAGATTTCTGAAATAAGGTCTCCAAAGAACAGCATTTTTTCAAATCTGTCAACTAAAAACTGGCCCAAAGCTGTCTTTCTTTGTCTGCAGGCATATACAAAGCAAGTAACTCATCAATCTCACAACCTCTATTTCAATTAGTGCAGTTTTGGAGAAGCAATACTGAAGAGCCTGTTCTTAATAATTATACTGTAAACACAGTCACTAAAAAAATCTCAAGCAGCTAGAGGTTCTTGCCCCTGAAAGCTCTCCTTCTAACTCTCCCATGCAAAAAAGAAATCCAAAAGTGGTCTGTTCCTCCAGGGAATCACAGCATTTCTTTCTCCTCCCATATGACACAGCAGACTTTTTATGCATATCAACAGAGGGTGGATGGATACAGGGAAAGTGACAACAACTCACATGTGGACTTTCAGGAGATAAACAATCTGTGATTGGACTGGGACAGTCAGAGTTAAGTAACTTTCCCAGCTGGCCAGGCACCAGGAAGGAAAATAAAACAGTAACTAGTCTGAATTGTAAAACAGTAGCATGAGGTTTTATTTATTACTATGAGCTGCAAACTGAACCAATGGACTATGAGCCAGTAAGTTACTGCCTGAGACAAACACATGAGGAACATCTTTTTTAAAAACATACACAAGTGCTTTCTTGAGAGGACATGAAATGAGAGCTGCAGGAATGTACTGGGTTTGCATGGCCAGGTTTGGGTGGCAGAGGGGGCATAGGAGTGGCTTCTGTGAGAAGTTGCCAGAAGTTTCCCTGTGTGAACAGAGCCAGTGCCAGCCGGCTGCAAGATGGACCCGCTGCTGGCCAGGGCTGAGCCCACCAGTAACGACAGTACTGCCTCTGGGATAATATAATTAGAAGAGAAAAAAAAAAATACGCATTTTGCAGCTGGCAAGAGGAGTGAGAAGATGTGAGAGAAACAGCTCTGCAGACACCAAGGTCAGTGAAGAAGGAGGGGGAGGAGGTGCTCCAGGCAATGGAGCAGAGATTCCCCTGCAGCCTGTGGTGAAGACCATGGTGAGGCAGGTTGTCCCCCTGCAGCCCATGGAGGTCCATGGTGGAGCAGATGTTCACCTGTAGCCCATGGAGGACCCCACGCTGGAGCAGGGGGATGCCTGAAGGAGGCTGTGACCCTGTGGGAAGCCTACGCTGGAGCAGGTTCCTGTCTGGACCTGTGACCCGATGGAGAGAGGAGCAAAAGCTGGAGCAGTCTCCTTGTGGGACCTGTGGGCCCGTGGAGAGAGGAGTCCACAATGGAGCAGGTTTGCTGGCAGGACTTGTGACCCCATGAGGGATCCATGCTGGAGCAGTCCAAGGAAGGGACCCACACTGAAGCAGTTTGTGAAGAACTATCATCCACGTGAAGGACTCGCACTGGATTAGTTTAAGGAGGACTGTGTCCTGTGAGAGGGACCTCACGCTAGAGCAGAGGAAGAGTGTGAGGAGTCCTTCCCATGAGAAGGAAGAAGCAGCAGAGAATGTGTGATGAACTGACTGCAACCCCCATTCCCTGTCCCCCTGTGCCGCTGGGTGAGGAGGTAGAAAACTGGGAGAAAAGTGAAGCCCATAAAGAAGGGATGGGTGGGAGGAAAGTGTTTTAAGATTTGGTTTTATTTCACATTATCCTCCTCTGATTTGATTGGCAATAAATTAATTTTCCCCAAGTTGAGTCTGTTTCGCCTGTGCCCGTAACTGGTGAGTGATCTCTCTCCGTTCTTATCTTGACCCCTAAGCTTTTCATTATATTTTCTCTCCCCTGTCCAGTTGAGGAGGGGAGTTACAGAGCAGCTTTGGTGGGCACCTGGCATCCAGCCAAGGGCAACCCACCATACAGAACAGAACAGTCCTAAGGGAAACAATAGTATAAGGAACAGTAGGTGGAAAGGGGGAAAGAATATAAAAGGAGTCTGTTTCTTTAATTACTGTAACCATCAACAAATAAAACTGTTTTTTTTAAAAAATAATATTATCTGATCTCACATATCCACAGTTTATAATTGCAAAATGTAACATAAACCCCATTTCACATCACCAAACACAGACAAGAGTGGGAGAGAGAAGGAAAAAAAAAAAAAAAAAAAAGGGGGGGAAAGGAGAAGACTTGGAATCACACAGCAGCAGGCTTCAGCTTGCCAAACCAAAATTTCCAAATGCAAAATTCTGTAATAACTAGAAGTTCTATAAATATTTAGTCTTTTATTCAAAGCCTTAGGAAACTGAACAACAAAAGCTTTAACTCTTCAGAACACAAACATTATCAAACATTATCTGAAAACCTAAAAAGTAGCTCTTGGGCAATGTATTATTTTACCTTGTTTCAGACCTCACACAGTTAAGATCAGGAGAAGCTGTAAGACTGATGCCAGAACACACTGTCACTCCAAAATAAGGCTTTGCAACAACCTGTGGACTCCCTTCCTCACAGTACTGTATGTCCCAATACAATTACACTCCCAGAAATTTTCTGAAGACCAAAAATCCTGAAAATTTGCTCACAAAACTACCTGAGCAGTATCACTAATATACACATGCTAAAATTACATTAATAATGAAAAATTAAGCTATTCAAACAGGCTATGTAAATGTAATTCAGTCCCTTGTGTGAACATAGTGCAGCTCTTAATTACTTGATCACAGACATCTTACCCATGGGACACCTGCCTTATCCCATGCACAAACTATGCCTCCTTCAAGGATGGAACACTGCCAGGAAATAAAAAGACTCCTGCACAGACTCACCTGTCTTGGCTGCAGAAATGGTTAGGCACACAGCACAGGCTTACATAGGCCAGGACTGGTCATACATGTTCACTCCAGAAAGGCCAATATTTTATTTATTTGGTTTTAGAGAAATAAAGAAAGGGACCAAGAAGTGAGTAGAGCACTTCTGATGGAAGCACAAGAGGGCCCCATGGACATAACGCATCCTTAACCCCAGCCAAGCTCTTCTTTGACTTCTAGATATCCCTTTTGATCAGTGCTAGAGCATTAATGAGGAACTTTCTGCACTCATGAATGTATAGAGTGTAAGAAAGAAGATACAAAGAAAACAGTAGTAAAAGATTAAAAGTGTATCTTTATGTAGAAATGAAAGGAAACAATTGCAGGCACACCTCTATATTCTTTTACACAATTCCTTCACCCTTCCCCGCCCCCCTTCCAATTTCACTATGTGAAAATTCCGTAATTTGGAATCATGCTCAAATCCACATCAGTCATAAACAGAGTTTAAATCTTTTAATCACCCACACTGTCATTTTGTAAAAAACAGTTGGATGTCATGTTTTGTGGACTAAGCCTTAGAAGGAAACAAGACACTTGGCTTGTGGCTTTCTCAGATTTTTGTTGATAGCTGAGGAATGGCAAAATTTAAGGATCTTGGATTTCATTCCACACATAAAAGGGAATTACATTCTAGGACAAAGTTTCTCAATCTGCAGTCTGTAAAACATCAGATGGTGGTCCAAAAATCATAATAAAAAATGTATTTTTAAAAACCCACATTCCCACACATGCAAGCAAGAAAACATAATTGAGGAAATACAAAAAATAAAACAAACATTCAAAGTTTAGCCTAATTGAACTGCACTATAATGCATATGAAAAACATTTCACAAGATGATCCTTGCATTTTTTTAAGGAAATTAAGTGTTCTGGCAACAACACATTGTCCTTTAACATTTAAGTTTGAAAATGCTTTCTCCAGTGCTACTGAATTGCCCGAGTCCCCTCCAGAAAATGCCTTGTTACATCTGACATATTCCTCCCTTGATCCTACCTCCCTAAGCCGTTACCTGTTTTGTCCATGTCCCACTACGCTTTCTCTAGTTTAATTCTCTTTACAGACACCCCTTAAAGTCATCTATAGAAGTAACCCATCCAGCTACTGAGCTCTTTCCGCCTATCTCCACTGACAAACTCTGCCTCAAGTCTTCTAGTTCAGTCTGAATTTCAGTTACTACTTTTATTTCACTGGTTCAGCTGAAGGAGTTTCCTTTCTTAGGACCCTCCTTTTACCTGTCACTTTTTTCTTAAATTACAGACACCTGGCCCATACCCTATCTATACTCCTTGGTTTAAGATCCAGATATAGCTATCCAGCCCTACTTTTTTTACTCTCCTCTTTTCCTGTCTAATTTCCCTTCCTAATGTCCACACATAAACACTCTTGAATCTTGTCTACAGTCAGCTCTGTATACCTACTCTAAGTTACTTCTTATTAGCCAGAAAAACAGGCAACAATGCCTACGTTAAATCTTAATACCAAAACAGCTCTGAAGATTCAGCTAACAAAGAATATTGAAGAAGCTCACAAATACAATATTAATAGCATACTTTAGACCTTCTCCCTCAAAAATCAGTATTTCTGCTCTCATATTTCCTATGTAATACTACTATAAAATTAATGAATGTTAAATACAAAAATCAGTTGGGAAAAAAAAAACAAAAACCAAACAGTTGATAACAAATCTCAACTAACGGCCAACTTTTTATATGAAGTTCATAACACCTAACCTGAAACCTCATTTGCATGTGTTGCTCTGATGCTGCATGCCTCAGATGCTTAACATCCACAACTTTTAATCTTTTTTCTTGAAGATTATTACTAGTAACTGATCTTTAAAACTTGTTGTTTTAGAACGAGATACAACCTTTAAATTAAATATGCTGATTAACACACACATATTGAACATATTCATATGTATTACTAAATGCTAAGTTGATTACCCCCTTTTTTCAAGACAATTCTTTTCACAAGTCTTCTAAGTGACAAGCTGTATCTGGATGAAAACAGACTTATTAAAAGCAACAAAAAATAATTTTAAACTCAACTAAAAGTATTTATCTATGTTACTTATGTAAACATTGGATAAACTATTTTGCATTTAAAACTGAATTAATACTGTTATGTGTGGCTAGCAAGCTTAATGACTGCATAAACCACCAGAAAATAAAGATTTTAGAACTGATCTCCTCCTCTTTCCTGACAGTTCTATTCATATATCAGAAAGAAGAAACTGACTGACTTCCGTTTTCAAACAGATTTAAATTAAATTTGAAAGAATCAAGAACTGGATGGGACATCTGAAAATAAGGAGACTATTCACTTGATATCCACAAAAGATACAGTTGCTTCAATTGATTTTGACATGTTGACAAATCCTGTTTCCCAGTGTTTGGTAGTTGAGAGCTTTTGTTTTTCTGAGCACTTTGGCAGGACACATGCACTGTTTGATATGTGAGTTGGGGTGTGTGCCTTTTATTTTGTTTTTTGAATTTGAGAATACATTCAGCCTGCAGTAACAGTCACGTTCACAGTGAATTTTAAGTATTTTTTTTAATTAGAATTTAATTTTAATGTGTTTAAAATATGGTTTTGATACATCTTTCTATACAGCATCTTTACATGACCTCTTCTGAAGTACATGCAAGACTTTCCAGGAGCTCAATTACATAATTTCCACCACCATGAATAATCCATTGCACTTTTTAAATGCTTTATGAGAGAGAAAGAATAAAATCAAAATGCATTTTTTGTTAGCAATTGAGGAAAATCATACAAAAATGTTTTGTTTGCTACTGAGATGAATATATACAAAAGACATGTTTCCTTGGAATCTGGGGGTTTTTTGTGCAATACGAGATATGGATTTCTAGCTTCTCAGGAAAATTAAGTTTGCGTACCAGCACAGAATATCCCTGGGACTTCACTCCGGAATATAACAGTTCGTACCTTCTTATCAGATTTCAAAGCATCTACAGCTTTTGACATCTACAGAGAAAAGGAGGAAGGGGAATAAACAAAAAGTCTTCAAAGTGCTTTATTTCAATACTTCACTTTTATACTAAAAACTATTCTTTTCACTTACCATTTTTAAAAGATTTTTGTTAAGTGCATTCTTGGCATGAGATCGGTTTAATCCAAGCACCACAATACCTGGAGGGGAAAAAAATTGTATCATCGTTACAATGTAGTAAGATATATATTATCTACGTCATTATTTTTTTGAAATCATAAAAAAAGCATTGTTGAGGATGGCGAAAAAAAAAAGCTAGTGTAATCACTGAACTACTGAGTTTTTGAAAGAAAATAAATTTACTTACATTTTCCAATATTAAACATTTCAATGTTCAACAGAAGTAGTGCTTATTTTAAGAACTAAAATATGGCCCAAGCACCTTCGCATGGAAATAGTGCTTACAAAGGCTGAATGTACAATTACACAACTGCACGCACAGATTTCATGAAATGCTGACATGCGATCAAGAAAGTTACTTAACTTTCCAAGCACGTTTCCATATTTAGACTGCCTGCCTTCAAAGTCCTCTTAGAGCAAGAAGTGCTACCACAGCTAAGACTAGCAACTCTGCTACAGGTAAGAGGAAGTCACAAACACAGAAAGAATGCTATCAGTGGGAAACCTGAACTTCTGTTTAAAGAGAAAAAAGCATATTAAAATTCTTCCCCAAGACACAAAAACTGTGCTCAATGCTTGGTACACAGCTCCAGTCACATCTTCACAGCTGCCTTAGTCCAGTTACGGATCAGTTGTCTCACTGACTGATTACATGTGCATTGGATGAACGCTGCAGCAGAAACATCATTTGTTTGTCCTTATTTCGACCCCTCAGCTTAACAAGCATCATTATCAAATGGGAAAATTCTGAAAAGTTTACCTCTTTTGGTAATGTCTAAGTTTTACCAAGCCTATAGCAATCTTTCAGGCAACTACTTCCCAAATATACTACAATTCCCTGAATTCCAAACACCAGCACACAGTTCTGTTAAACCGATCCCGCCCTGGTAAGGTCTTATCAATCAGGACTTTTTTTTTTTTTTTTTTTTTACTTGAAGAATGCAGGGGTAAGGGGAGGAAGACAAAGGACTAGGACAGGGACCAGGAATGAAAGACAAAAAGGGAGCCCTCTATCTCAAATAAAAATCTCCACAGTATTGCCATCAATCCACAAGATGAAAAAAAGAAATTCCAGAAACTCTGTATGTGTCTAGGCATTTACTGCTTCATTATTCAGCTTTGCACATATAATCTATACATAATCTAGCTCTCATAGCCTCCACAGGGTGCCTGTCTTGTCATCTCAGCACATACAACTTCTTTTATTTCAGGGAAACCTGTCTTCCCAAAGGACTTACTTACCAGTGCTTGAGCTTGCTCCCCTTCCTCCTCTTCTTCCTGCATGTATGTGCACATGCACGTACACAAGATGAGATTAAAGCCAGCTCTTGCTCTTTCTGCAGCTACTGATTTTGAAACCAAAGTCCTCCATTCCCCAAAAATGGTTAAATCCAAGTAATAAAGCATACATGTCTCTGGCTTGCTCCCAGGGTACAATCAATTGCTATGTATAGATACCTCCTAAAAGGAGAGAGGAGCCTGGCTAACCCAAATGACCTTCACTCTCTTGTTCTGTAAGCCTGAACTTCCACCTATTCATCCCCATGGTTGGAGGCATTCATCTAAGACCTCCTGCAAGGGTCCTTATTCAGCACTTACACAGGAATCTGTTTATGTTATGTTAAGGAAACATAAAAACATTCAAGTAGTGCTTCTGACTGTAGCATTTTTCTTCTACTGTCACAACTTACTCTTCAGGATTACTCCAAATTCAAATACTCCACGTGTTCAACATAAACAGGTTAGGCAAAATCAGCACCACACATTAAAGCAACGAAAAGACACTTGACCTGGCTTTGATTAAAACTCTAAGGCACAACTGCAAATCCTATGTTTGAATAAACTAGAGATGCTATCAGCCCAAACTGTTCTTCAGTTAGGAAATAAAAGTCCTTTTCAGATGCATGTTTTTTTCAATGGCAATGATGCTTTTTAATTACACTTGTATTTTTCTTCTCCCCACTGGAGCCCAAAGATTGCTGCTCCACTACCAATATTAGTGTATTCAAAAGAAAGTTACAATCGACATTAAAGCACATTTAATATTTTTTCCTATGAAGAGATGATCCTTGAAGACAAATCATACAAGTTGATTCTTCTTAGCAGTGTCATATCAAGTCATAAATCTATCACTTCTGCCTCCCTCTCTAGACAAGTAACAGGTAAATACAGATGACACCCACACAGCTGCTGTATTTCTTAAATAGGAAAAAAAGATGAAGCAAGAACTGCAACAGGAAAAGCATACAAGTTTTACAAAATAAAACTATATATTGCAATGATGTATAGAAAAAGACACTCCCTGAATTCTCATCTGAGTCAGTTTTGTTCTAATATGCCATTACGATAGTACTTGGGCATCCTCAAAACAAACTCTTAGGGTTTTTTTCAATATTGAAGTAAGATTTGGGATGTTTTCCCAATGTATTAATCAGTGACCAAAGTACAGATAGATTAGGTACCTGATCAAAGTCACAAAACAGAAATAAAAAAATAGACTTCCTTATTTCCAGATGAGAATTTAATCGTTCTCCCTTCCCCAGCCCACCCCAAGAATCTAGCAAAAAAAGAGTTTAAGGCAAGTCTTCTCTGTTTTGTGCATTCAACAAGATTTAAACCCCTCGTCACATGGGTATGTCAATTTTAGATGGGATAAATTTCCCTAACCAGGGCAAAAAGGAATAATCAGCCTCCATATAACACTGCAGAGTCCCATCAAACCAATTATAAAGAAGTGGAAAAAAAAAAGGCAAAATGATCAGACAATACTGCCATAAAGATAAACATTCTGACAAATATTGTTAGTCATACTGAAAACCTGATTTTTAAGCATTTTAGAATACCTGCTACATTGTCATCTAAAGCATTTAATCATGGTTCATTCTTCCTAAAGCACCCACATATAGGTATGCTTTCCAAAATCTTTTTTTTTTAATTGTTTGAAAAATCTATTTATAAAAGAAAAAAAAAAAAAAGAAGTCATCATCACATTCATCAACAAATAGCAGCAGAAAAAATAATACTAATACTAATAATAGTTGTTGTTGTTATTGTTGTTGTTATTATTATTATTATTATTTCCGGTATCTGGACAGTGTCAAAGAAGTGGCAGATATACTAAGAAGGAGTAAGTATTTACATAATGCTAAACTCAAAATTAATTTGATCATTTTTCCTGGGAGTCATCTCCACATTATTTCAGAACACTCTGCAGCAAATAACATGCATCTATTAAAAATTACATTCACACATTAAAAACTAACTTCCACTCTATTAGCTAGGCTCTCCAAGAGACTGGGATGACTCCCAAGGCTGTCCAACAGAAGCAGTCCATGTGTTACTTGCCTGGCCAACCATGGGAGGAAAGCGTGTGCAAACATACAATGTGTTCTCTGCTTATAAGTTACCTCTGTCAAGAGAGAAAGCTGCCTGCGATACAATTCTTAATGTTTAAGAGAAAACTATATGAAAGTAATATATAATAAAAAAGTCTTTTCGTGAGATAACGATACATACATATATGAAAGATAGCTGCAAAATACCTGCAAATTCCCAGAAACATCCTAATTTCATCGTGTACACTAAATTTGGGATTTGCATCTCAGTAGTTCATATTGCAAGGTTCTCATTTTAAGAGTGATAGAAAAATTATATGATATTTCATTATTTAAAACTGCTGAGAGAGAAGATCATATTTCTTTCTATACTGTACACAACAGGGTGGATCAATTTAAGTGAAGTGATTACATCATGATTTAACTACAGTTTATATCAATACATAGGAAATCTTACTTTAAATAATGATTTTTATCTTGTCCTTTTTAGTTTTCAAAAAACAGTCACCCTCGAGGTTTCACAGAAATGCATTTAAATGGTTTTTACAAATAAATCCTGTCTTTACATTCATATTAGTAATTTGATCCGAGTTAGAAATGTACTTTTTCATAACTAAAAAAAATAAAATCTGAATTATGCACTGAAAAATGAAGGGAGGATCTAAGACACCTAAGTTATTTTTAAACTTGTCTCATTTAACTACTCAGATAAACCAACGTACACAAGTTGACTTAGATGTTTATTATTCTAAAACAGTTTCTTAAGCAAAAAAAGAATCTATGGTGAGCATAACATGTATAATTCTGCTGGTTTCCATTGATTGCCTTATCAAGAAGTATTTAAGGGAAAAATCATACAGATATGTACCAGGCAGTATTTTAAAAAAATACCCAAATACTTCTCAAAATCCCATATTTGCACTTTTTAAATCTCTAAACACCACTTCAAAATCATTCCTACACTTCTGAAATTACTAGATCTCATCTGTTCAGCCCTGTTTTATTTAAACAGGGTAAAAGATAGGAAAGTATTACCAATTGATCAGCTAGTTATTATCTGTTTCCAAACTCTGAAAAAACAACTTACAACTGGGACTATATTTGTTCTGTCCATTCTACATATGTTGAAACTATAACTGATGAGGACAAAAAGCTGTCTTATGTACTCTAACAGAACTAAAACCAGCTGGAAAATATAAGCACAAAGAGTCATTCCAGCGTAAAATCTAAATTTTACAAATATTTATAGCATATTCAAGCAAGTGACACTGCTACACCTGAGTCAAGATGACAGAGAGATTTATCCTAGTTCCATCCACAACTTAAAGAGCAAAAGCCCTAAATTCATTAAAATTTTTAACAGAACCACTAATACAACTTGGCTCAAAGTTCTGAAATGTCCATAGTTGTAATATATTTCAGCCCTAGTGATAACCAAATAGAATCTCAAAGTAAAAGATATATATTTAACTAAAAAATACTAATGCACTGATATTCACCTACACTCATAGAAAACTGATACTAAAAGCTTTATGAGTTGCAACATGTTGTTCAGAATACACAGGCACTTTACAATCACATTTTTCAAAAATCTCACATCTTTTGTATTCTAGTTCAGTTCAAATCTGGAAGCCGGAATGTCTTGAATTAAAATTTCAGTAACTAGCCCTTTCAGTGTAGTCCCATTTCAGTTTATGTTTAACAACATCCCAAAACCTATGGCACACAAATCACGTGAAAGTGTTATGAAGCACAGCAGTTTGCTTCTCTGCCTACAGGAAAAGATTCGTCTAGAGCTACGAGACATGTGCCTCTATGTGAGGCAGTTTTCCTGCCTCCCTAGCAACCTCAGCTGTAAAAGCCCCTGGACAATACATCCTTCTTCAAGTAGCACAGAAAGACTAGGTGTGGACAAGAGCATAACCACAGCACCAACGAGTATGTGTGTGCCATAACCGGCAGTCAGAGGGACAGGGCCTCTCCCTGTGTGCAGCCAAGAAGTGTGTAATGGAAGAATATGATGAGGCAACGGCACCGGGGTCCCACTTGGGAAGGCCTGGAACATGAACTGATGGAAAAAGGAATGGTAGGTTAGAGAACAGCAAGAAAGACCACAGGGGCTTATATGGAGTTAGTGTCCCAATACAGCAGGGGTATTACCTGCCATAAGCAGATAAAGACAGATGAACCTGACACACAAGGGAAGGAAGAGGGTGTGCAACAGCAGCCTGGGGAAGAAGCAGAGACAAGTTTCTTTCGCAGAAATGTGGTCTCTTCTTTCTGCTGCTGAAGGAGGCACACGAAGCTTATCTCTCCTTCTGGCTTACTTCTAGATGCTTGTTCTTATCCTTTATTAACAAACAGTATTTGTTTCTATGTCCTTCTGAAAGGCAAAGCCAAAGAAAATCCTTTCTCCTGAAGAGAATTCATTAATTAAAAATACATTGATTGAACCCTTCCTTATGATAGCCACAGTTGATATGACACTCCAAATGCCATCTCCATGGTTTGGGGCATTTTTAAGGCCACATTTAACAATGATGTATATTCTGAGAAGGAAAGAAAAAATAACTTCAAAAAGTTTTTTTTCAACAGAAAAAATAAAAACAGGTGGGCTACTGACACACAAAACTTCAGCGATCCCTGCACCTTTTCTTCAAAAACCTCCTTCAATTCTCTGCACAATCAAACTTACCATATCTGCATCAGAAACACTCAGCAATGAACTTAGGATAAATACACAGCACAAACCACCGTTATAATATTACAAAAGTAATGATTCCTCGATGATTCAACAGCTGAAACGCAGTACCTAATTCTATTGCCTGTTGTGCAATGGCAGAAATAATCATGATCTTAGGTAGTACTCAAGTATTTTCTACCACTTGTTGGAAAAGCACAAAACAAGCAACAAAAAACTCTCCTCCAGCATTGTACAAACTCTTCTTTGTTCCTGCCTTGCCTTTTCCTTCATTTAAAATAACCTTAAAAAATAAAAATAGATGCTTAAAACTAATTCCAAGTTCCACAGTCAGTTGAGAAAAACAGGACTAAAGTACATCTTAAAGGAACTAGAAATAGTTGGAGCTCTTTTAACTGTGACAGGAAAACCTGCCCTCAGATGAAAGCAGAACCTCAGTTTTCCTTTGAAAAAGAATAATCTTCTAAGCCTCGTGCTAAAATTTGAAGTTTTAAAGTTAGCTCTCTGTATATGTATATAAATCTATATATATGTTTATTCAACTCACAGGCATTTGCCTGAATTTGCAGCAAGTCTGAAATAACTCAGTTAACACGCTGAAAGACATAAAATGGATTGTGCATTTCAACATACGGTTATTCCAAGACTATCCACATAAAGAGATTCGAGTGCTGCAGATTAACAGAGCTCCACACTATGGCCCTCTCCATAAAAGTACATATTACATCATGGCTCTAAAAATAAATCCTCAGGAACCCAGCTTGCACCAACTGTTTCTCCATCATTCCTAGCCCTGCTGCACCCAAATGGGAAGAAAGTGGCAAACAGCAAAAGGAGGTAAAACACCTCCAAAGGAGGAACACCTCCAAAATCTGGTGAGCATCAAACTAGAAAAGGATGTACAAGGTGTCCACGTTGTGATGCACTGGCTCCAGATGACTCCGGAGCACACATTTTCTTTCCTTGTTTAACCAGGTGGGTTAAAAAGTAGAACAAGGTCAGCAGCAGTTGACAGCACTGAAAGCAAGGAGATGGGTGAGATGGTTACAAGGAAAGCTGCATGAGATGAGCAAGGGTGCAGAAGAAGCCACACTTTGCAGAGGACAAAACCTCGATACAAATTCTGCGTCCTTGTCTGCCCCAGCACACAGGCACATAACCGGTGTGGGAAGCAGCACGACTGCTGCAGTTTGCTGCTGAACTGTATTTTCTCCCTCTGAAGGGGCCAGCAGACGCCGGCTCAGACAGGCGTGCCTCGCACGTACAGCAGCGTCCGGAACAGGAACG
>NW_010303217.1:0-27912 GCF_000700745.2 Antrostomus carolinensis
ACTCTTTTTTTGCCACGCTCTCTCAAAGAATGTGTGTGGCCTCTATCATGCAAGCTCTCACTTAAGTTTAAGGCATCCAGCATAATACAGAAAGGCCATAAATGTTCTCATCCATAATCATATTAAATACTAATGAGTGTTTTCCTCCTCTTTGGGAAGTGCATAAAGGACTATATTGCTGAGCCTTTCTGTAATATATTTTTATCTTTTCTTCTCCTTTTTCTTTTCTGTAATGTACTCAGCTTTGTCATCTGAGTCTCCTGAATGGCCTGTATGTAAAATAAACTGAAGTTTGCTAAAGATGCATTGCTCTCTGTAAGTGGAGGTGTGTTCTGGCCAAATTCCATCTTCAAGTCTTCCATTCTCCTAGTAAACACTCACTCCTTAAAGTTTCAGTTGAGAAAGTTTCTCTTTTATATGTCCAGTGTCAAGTGTTATATTTCCTATTTCATCTCTTGAATGAAATAGTGATTATTTCCATAGGAAATGCTCTGTGTTTTGGTTTGGAGTTTTGTTTGTTTGTTTGTGCTTTGTTTTGGTTTTTGGGGTGAAAAACGCCATGCAAATAAGTTCCTGCTCTGGGTTGAAAATATTCTTTCTTTTGATCTTGCTTGAGAATTGGCAATTAAGCATATACCCAGAATTTAAGTGAAAGAGCAGTTTCACAGGAAAAACTACAATCATAACAACATAGAATATCCTGAGTTGGTTGGGGCCCACGAGAATCATCGAGTCCAACTGTCTCCACACAGGGAAACCTGAAAGTTAAACCATGCATCTATAAATGTTGTCCAAATGCGTCTTGAACATCAACAGGCTGGGGGCCATGACCACTTCACTGGGGACCTTGTTCTAATGCTTGGCCACTGTCTTAATGAAGAACTTTTTCTAGTATGTGCAAAACAAAATGGTGCTTGAGCTCAACAGTACAGCTCGAATACAATCACAAGGAGCATTTTAGAAGAGCCTCTGTTTCAAAATGTTTGTAGATGAGAGTGATGTACTTCATGAGTTGGCGTTAGGCTGTGGACTGCCCTTTGTCCCACTTCGTGTAGGTCACAGTTTTAAAGATGCTTACTACCACTGCAATTTCCTGATGAAAAATGGAGCTTTTGCTGGAGCAAAAGATTTTGCCTATAAATTAAGCCAGTCAGTAAAGTCTTTGTGGCAGCATCACTCTAACTGCTTTGTATTACCTGTGTCTTGTATTATGCATCTACAGCAACTAGACAGAGATGGAATTACTGAGTTGACTTAGGCTCCTAGATCTGATGTTACAGAAAACAATCTGTAACAGATTTTAAAATGTAGGCAGTTAGATGCCTTGTGGGATTCTCCAGTGTCTCACAAGCCAAGACACTTCTTTAAAATCTCAGTAGTGATATATGACCTTGCATTTGGTCCAGACTGGTGAGACCTAAGTCTGTAAATGATGCAGAGCATGTAAATGGCTCGCACAGAGAGAGGTTAATACCTGCCTCAAGTTAGTGTTGCTGTATCTAGCTGCCTGTTAGCCTCTGATGTTGCAGTAGTCTGCAGGCATAAGTGCCTGTTTTCAGCTGACCAGTTTGGGGTCCAGTGTGTTAAGACAAATCACTTCCATCAGCTGAAGTACAGGGCCAAGTTGTGGCCTTGAAGTCACATCTGTTGTAGGTACAGGAATGTCTGTCTAGAGGGACAGAGCAGACTGCCTGAGGTTGTAACCTCTTAAGATTAGTGCAGCTCTGCTCTCAAAATCTTCAGTCGTGCTTGTTGAGGGTGTCATGGGCATCTGTGATACTAATGAAAATGTTTTGTGAGGGCTGGAGAAACAGAAAACACCGTGTAGGGTACCCTGTCCTCTGAGTCTCTTAATTTCTTGTGGGATCCCCTAGGAGAATGGTAAGGTGACTCTGTGGTGCTCCTCTGCAGAAAGTACTGTACAAACAGCTGAAGTAGCTGTCAGAGAAGACAGAGTAAATAGCCCTTAGTGGTTTGTAAATTAGGATTACGGTGCTCCCACTCCATGCAGACTACTTCTGCAAAGCCAGCTAAGGAAATGGTGACGTGCATTCTTCATCTCAGACAGGGTGGGGTCGAGCGCCCTTGGGAATTTGTGATGAGCCGCAATGTTTCATGTGGAAATCACTGGTTCTCAGTTGTGACAGGGAGCTGTCAGCAGTTGTTGCCTGCGGTTGAGTGGTCCTAGTTCAGCTCATTACAGGCAGATGACTACATCCCAAGTCCTCCTGGCCCTCGTTTCCACTTGAAGCAAGTTTCTCAGGTGTCGTGGATGGTGACAGAGCCTTGTAGCGTTGCCTGTCTCATGCCGGATGCAGTCACGTTTGGATGTGTTACTGCCCCGCTCTCAGCAGTCTGGAGATTTGCTGTCTCATAAACCCACTCTGCATTTAGCCTGTTACAGCTTGTGTACAGGGACCCTGAGGTAAATTTTAACTAATTTAACTAACATGTGAAATTTAAGTAATTCTTTCACAGTGAGTTAATCTGACCTCAGGTCACTTTAGTTCTGAGTAGGAGTTGTGACATAGGGCTTTGATGTGGTTTAACATGTTTGAGACTAGTTTTCTTGAGCATCCCCATGGAAGGAGACACTCTTGGCTTAAAGTGGTCTGGAAGAACCCAAAGAACAAATGATCATGGGACTGCATGGACATGAGTGGCATGGAGCTGCTGTGGGTGGGCAAGGGGCCAGGCATGCTGGTAGGACATTGTGCAGAAGTGTCAAATACTGCTGGGTGCCATATTTTGAAATGAAGGGCTTACAACTTGATGCTATTGCCAGGTAATGTTTTAACTTTGAGAACTACTGCTTTTTCTGCTTTAAAGCAGCTTCTCCAATAATTTTAATCTTTAATATCCTGTAAAATTTGGTATATTAATGCACCGTTGCCCTCAGCCCTGCTTGACCAAGTCAGATACTGTTAATGCTGGTGCCTCGTTTAGGCAAAGCACATTTTTTCCAGATAGTTAATGTGGAGCCATTGTGCTTTGTGCTCAGGTTACTCTGAGCATCTCTGTGGGAAGGACAATGTGTCCCAGGAATCTAAGGGGGAGACACTAGAGAATTTCCTTCGGTCACTGCCTGTGCTCTGTATCTGTTCATGACTTTGCAAGCTGCTGCGAGAACTCCGTGGGAGTTTTCCAGCTCAAATCTTTTAAGATAGACGTGAACCTATCAACATTTATTCTTCTAGAAATGACCATAGAAATTAGAGGTTTGTGCCTTCCTTCTAGAAGATGTGTTTCTGGTAGTGAAGCTGATGTTCTTCTGCTATTTCTGGTGCTACCACTGAAGCAGTTTGTACATATGTAGCTATAAAGGGAACAAGTCCTGCTGCTGAGGATTTTTTAACTGGAGTAAAAAAGAAGTAACTGCATCTACCTCTAAAAGCAACACAGTTATAATGCCCTAATTAACATGGAAATTAGACAAGGAACCATGACTATGAACACAGTTTTACTGTAATGTTTTAACAAGGTCTTCACAAAAGAATATGAAAAATTTCCAAGGAGTAGGGTGTGGATCATGAAAGTGGTAGTGTGAGAGAATACTTTCTCATAGGACTGGATTTTTGTAGTGAGCCGAAGTGAAATTTGTAGATATCACAACTTTTCAGACTAAGAAAAGCTGAAATAAGATTTTTTATTTTTTTTTTAACACACATTTTCAGGAAAGTCAGACTGATGGATCATGCAGTGTGACAACAGATGGGTTTTAACTTGTGTAAATATGCAGGGTGGTGCATGCTCATCATCTAAACTTATACATGCTGATCTGAAGATTCATTGCAAGGAAAAGGTCACCATGGATAGCTCAGAGTCTAATAGTCCTTGCCATGATGGAGGGCTAATAAAAGCAATTAAATTAAAAAATAAATGAGAAACTTTGTAAAATATGCCTGTTTAAGTGGCAGAGAGATGGCAATGGATAATTAATATTACACTGCCATTAAAATAAAACAATTCATGCTGCTCTGCTCGGTTACATTCAGAGAGGGGTGATTGGAGAAGTATTTTAAGTGCTGAAGAAGATTCTTCAGAGATCTTACTTTTGCGTTAAAACAGAATTTAAGTCAGTTTTGAGCACCAAAGTCCAATAAAACATGCAGAAAGCCTACATGCCAGCAGATGATCATTAGATGCTTCAATTAAATCTGTGCTCTGTTGTGAGTAATATGCATTTTTTTTGCCACATGACAGTGTTGTGTGAAATACATGAGAAAGGGAAAGGAGCATAGACTGGAATATAACACTTCTTCCAAATCTGTATCTTGCCTTTTCTTTTGTGTGTGCTTAAAGGTCTGTGGCAAGCAGTTCCTGGCTGCACAGGGGCCCATTTCAAGAGAGCAAGAAGGTGGTTCTTCTGCAGCCAAGTAGTTGTTCTCCCAGAAAGTGGAGGCTATAAATCCCTTTTTATGTTAATCTTTTAGGCTGTTCTGCAGAAGGAGCCTCAATCTCCATGTTTTAAAAAGCTCTGTGAGTTGTGAGCTGACCTTCAAGACAAATGGCAACTCAAAAAATAGAGTAAGAAATGTGGTATACAGCGTGAGGTCACCTGAAGCTGCAAAGATCTTGTTCAACTTTTAGTGTTCTGCTCAGCATATGGGCTTTCTTAATTTTTTGACTCATCCTTCTTGTATACCTTTGATGTCATCACAAGCTACTTTTGGGGGGAATCTGACTCTTCCCATTAACAGTTCAGAGCATTTAATTGCCTCATGCTGCCTGGGTTGCAGTCATGAACCCAACTTTTAGCAAAGTTGGTGGTATGTCATTTGATGGTTGTCTCAATTAGATCTCTCCCTAGATTCTGGGAAGTAGGTAGTTTGGCACACAGATACAGTATTTAGTACTGGTAAGAAAAACCGCAAACAAACCGTGATAGCTGTTACCACCATCGACACAATCCTCCTTTCCAAGGCAACGATTCCTGTGCCTGTTAGCCAGCCTGTATCCACAACTGAAATGTTACAGAGATTCCGTGCAGGAACTTTTGTATGTTGAGTACCTGTAACACTCTGGTTTGTGTTGTCCAATTTTAGCGTGCCCTCTGGATTTGAAGGTATAAAAGAACAGGAGATCTGCAACAAGATAATGACAAAAATGCTGGAAAATTACAATACCTTGTTTGAATTGGAAGGTTTGAAGAAGGATGAAGAAAAGCCTGTGTGTGAAGAGCTGGCAAGAATTATTTTGGTAAAAGTGAGTATCTCTAATACTTTATTTTCTTGTAGCAAATCAATAATGCAGGCTTATTGCAGGCTTCAGTTCAGAAATCTTTTAGGTAAGTGGGAGGCAGGCATTGTTGCTATAATGTTCTGTGTTGATTGACATACAGTTTACAAATAAATTCTGCTGATGGGCTAATTTTCATTACTAGTCTGGAAGTTGATTCTGTTAATTGTCTTTATTCTCCTCACTGTTATTTATTATAGGAAATATATCTGCTAAAAATTAAATGTTTTTAAATGAGGAGGCAGAATAATTCTAGGAAGTATTCAAGCTTTCTGACATGGTGATCATTTATCGTGTACATCAGCGATGAAGAACTTTCATGCCTTAGGACAGGAGAGGGTCTCCAGCCTTTGCCTCTATGAAGTCTGCATGCATCAAACACATACGTGAATTTAAAAATTGCATGTTCTGTCTCAGAACAGCCATTTCTGAGTGCATTTGAAAACAAGCATTAAATAGTATTTAATATTTGAAGAAATTACATTGGAGCTGTTAAATAGAAATGATATAATTATAATATCTGTGGGGGGAAAAAAAGGCATGTGTGTAACATCAGAGGGTGTACAGTTCAGAAAAAGCTGGCTGCCCTACTTATTCCTGTCAAAAGTGCCTTGTTATGGCTTGTGCTGTCTTTACTACAGGAAGCAACCTGAAGTCTGTGCAGGAAATGGTCATGAGGATGGTCTGCAGTTGCCATATTTTGGGTGTTAGCTGTGCAGATAATTACTCCCTTCCAAGGTCTGAGCTCCTGAGTTTGAGACAGTTGAACTACATGCCTTCCCTTGGTAGGGTTTTACAAGCACCCACTGATAAAATCACTGTAGCCTACACGGGCTGGACTGGAAACGTCAGAAAATAAGTTATAAAAATACAGTGTCTTTGACATTGAGAGAGCAAGAGGTTTGGTGTGAGCTTGAGTTCTGCCAGTCAAGTGAAATCAGCTGAAAACATCTCTGCCTCTGCAGTGTATCACAGGAGGGTCTGTTGAATCGGAACTGCAGGGCAATCTCTACAAGTCAGACCCAGCTGCCTTTAGAAGGGTTGGTTGTTTTCTTATGTGGTAAATCAGTGAAGAAGTCCTTAGCTGTTTAGTCTTTTAGCTGTTGCTAACATTCACCTAAAATGCTGCTGTGGAAGGGGATAGAATGATTGATGACTTGCAGTGTCCTCCCTAATAAATGTTACTGAAGTCCCAGTACCTTCTGGGTGATGGAAATAATCTGCCTGGCAGATGAGAGTGATGTTTAGCAGCTCATGGTCACTTCAGTAACAAAAATTGGTTAAGAAGAACATAATTATAAAAATCTGCATTACTTTAAGGGGCCCAGAAAAAAGATTTCAGATATGTCTCCATCTCCTTCAAGCCTCAGCCAGTTGCAAAGGCCAAGCTAGTCTTTCACTTCTAAGGACTTGTTAGTATTTGGAAATGCACGAAGATGGAGACCTGAGAGATTTCCCACAGCAGTTCAGAGCTCTGAGCTATCAAAGTGCATGGTGACAACCAGAATTACTCCAACAGAATAGCCTGAAAGATATAGTTACTCAAGTGAGATGGAAAATGCTGCCCGTTGCTTTGCCTCGGGAGACAGATGTCTGCCTGAGAGGAATGAGCCTTTTCTAAACACAAGGGTTTACATTGTGTTTGTGTCTTTGGAGCTTCCAAATTCTGCTGGCAGTCTGCTGCAAAAATTTGACCTTATTCCTTGTCCATCTAATTTGGGTGGGAAGTTTTCTAGCTTAACCAAGACAAATACTCACACACAAAAAATACAAGCATCTAAATTCATGTAGTGAAGCTACATAAGAAGTGCTTGTTGAGATTTGTCAGGTGGCTCTTTGAAAGGATGCTTTATACCATTCCCAAAGATTAATTTTCTTGTATCCTAGCAGATATCCCCTATCCTAGCCAACTTGTGTAATAAATTAGAGATGATGCACTCGAAGAGAAAACTGAGTAGTAATAAGTGAGATTCAGTAGAGAAAAGTGATTTCCAGTTTGCTAATGCATGAGCTGTTACATACAGCAGGAGCTAGCTGAGCCATGTCATCAAAGAACAAATGCCTCAGAGAATTATTTGACATGACCTGAGGCACAGTGTCCAGAAAATAGCAAGACATTTGTAAGCAAAGTTACTGCTTCTTGAAAAGCTGTTGATGAGTTCGTATCTACAGATAGCTGGAGAGAGATTTGCGAAGTAATCCTGTTGGAAGGAATGAAAAATGTAGGCTGCTCAGGACAGTGTGCTCATAAACTGAGGCCCTGTTGATTTTAAGGGTGTTCTAGTCAAGCATGAACTGTGGTGGAATGGGGGAGTAGACAGCAAGGAAAGGGAGGAAAATGAGGACCTGCCTTTTGCCAAACTCAGCTGCATTTATTTAAATTGCTATTTTAGCTTTTACATTGTGAGCAGAAGGAGAGTAAGGAGAAGAAATTTAGATGACCTTCCTCACTTCCTTCTGGGGTATTTCTGTCATCCCCTCCCCCAAATCAGTCGCTGTATTGCTGGTGTTTCACGCCGAGTCACTGTGCTGCTACCTTTCCCATGATTGCCTTCACTCTCTCTCCTTTCTCTCTTTTCCATGTTTACGTTTTTCTCCCAAATTCCCACAGCCCTGTCCCATTATTCTTTCTGTACTCAAATCTGATAGCCCTTCATTCCCACTGCAGTGAATAGGCTGGCAGTCTATAGTGAACTGCAAAAGCTACAGCACTCTTGTTACATGGCCTTCCATCACCTCCAGTCACTGTGCACACATGCTGTAGCCCATCCACAGTCCATATTTCTTTACCATCCTTTCTTTTCTGTTCTTGAACGTGGAGAGAGCTTTTCCTCTAGGTTAGTACAGTGCTTGTGGTAATGTGACCTGCCTTATGAGTTCTCCTGGCTGTGTAGGGTGGGGATAAAGCTTATTGAGACACTTCTTAGACAAATGCCAGTGCCTCCTTTTGGTTCGAATGCTGCTGTTAGTCTTACCCAAAGGTAAGGATCCCAAAATGGCAGGGGAAGAAGTCAGTTTTTACATTGTGTTAAAGGATTAACCTCCTGATGGTCAAAGCCACCAGTGCTGATCCAGGTGCCTGTTCTCATGTGCTTAGTGATGGTTACTGTCTTCCCGAACTTGCATGACTCCTGGTACTTCATAGGCTGGATATCTTAAGATTTTAACACACTTTGGTCATAAAATCAGGTGATTTTTAAAACAAAAACAAGAATATGTTGATCATTCAGATAAAGTCATGAAAGCATCAAGCTTCTCTTGGAGCAGTGTATCGGAGAGGAAAAACAGCTCGAATGGAGCAAGTTGCATCTTGTCTACCATGTTGATCATAGCTAGGGGAAATCCACAATGCTACAGACTTCCAGAAGGAGTAAGAGCAATTCAATCAGGTACAGATTGTGGCAGCTTAAAGAAAATGTGTTTTAAGGAAGCCAAAAGTTAATAAATTTTAGACATGGGAAAAAGAGATATGATTCTGTAGGGCTGTTAGTAGTTGAACTACCATTGTTGCTGCATATGTGCACTGAGGAGGCACAGGAACACCTTCACCCCAGTTATATTTCTTCTTGCAAAGATTGCTCAGTCATTGGGAAAGACAAGTTGTGCCAGGTAAAGGGTTTTCTTAGCTTGCTTTCTCAGTGGATCATAATTCAGAAAGCAAGGGAGCTGGAATCTCTGCAAGCTGCATTCCAGTCTCTGCTTTGTTCCCAGAACTGTGAAGCCTCCTCTTGCTCATTGCTCAGGCATATGATAGGATTACAGTTAGAAATGGTGGGGAGTTTTTCTTTGGAAACTTCTATGATAAAAAAGTGAATTTTTTACAAAATAGAAAATTTATCTTAGAATAGTTTCTATTTCAATGGGAAACTGAATTGTCAGGTTCCTGATGCCTTGCCTGGAAGGACTTCATTAGTTTCTCACTCCACCTAGTAGAATGAAATCCGTATGATCTTCCAGGCAAGTGGCCAGCAGGTGGAAGTATAACTTGTACTTTCTTCAGAAATATGTACATATATATAATGTTTGGAAAATCCTTCACATAAAAGAATTATGGGGTTTGATTTTTTTTTTTGTTTTAATTCCAAAATAAGTTGGGATTTCTTGGAGTTTACAGGTCTCATTTGCAGCCAGCTGTTATTAAAATCCTTAAAACTTTTATGCAAGCTTCAGTTTAATTTCTGAACCCAATGAAGGTCTGGAAAAGTCTCAGTCTGTTGATCAATAGGCTCTGCTACTTAGAGAGAAATGGGTGGAGAAGTGGCTTGAGTGTTCTGATCAGTTACTTGCTCTGTGTTCAGATTTTCAGGTTCATAAATAGCTGGTTTTTATTGGGCAGTGTTACACGTGAGCAATTAGTTCTCTGACAGTATATCTGAACTGCTGTGCATTTATCACGTTGTAAGTCTCAGGGTGTTGTAATAAAATGTTGTTTACATTTTGCTTTGGAACAGAACTCCTAGTGTGTATAGGTACGGTCCTGATAGATTTTTGCAGCAGTAAACTGAGTGATAACTTATATCATGAAAGATTAGTTCGCCTTGAGTTGCACTATTGCCAATTTTATCATCTTCTGTAATAAACAGGTTTACAAAACCTACAGTAACAACAAAAAGAATCTTTTTGAATGAGGACTTTTCATTTCCAGAGATCTTAAAATGCTGTTCAAACTGCAGCTGCGTGTAGTCGTCCCATGTTGTATGGGTAGCCAGTGGTGTATTGTTACAACTGTAATGAAATGGGACCCTTGAATAACAGTGATTAGGCTTCTCTAATGATAGAAGGCAGGCAGTGAAGAGGATTTTTATTTAGTTCAAGTGGCAAGGGAAATCTGGGCAGGCAAATTATTATGAGACTCACTCTTGGGAGATTTCTGGAATTACATCTTCCACTGGTTTCAGGTGAAACCTGTCATCCTTATGGCATGATGGTTTTTAGCTCAGTATTGTCTTAAAATAAAGCATACAAGCTATTACCTAGTAATGCAGGGTTAGAAGATTTTTTTTTAATTTATTTTTCACCTTTTCCCTCTAATGCCTTCTTGACAGAGCACTTCTAGTTTTGAGAACTAGAAAGCTCAGAGCACATAAATATTTGCACTGAAATACAGGCACTGGCATGATGAGGATGTAATACTGTTCCTGGCTTGATTACATATTTGAGACAGGAATGTGAAAGGCTTTTCTCTTTCTTCCTCAACTGGGTGGTAAAATGCATAGCCCTGTTCACCTGATGCAGAAGAGAAAGCAAATCCATTTATAAAATCAAAATTACAACATTAAAATTAAATTAAAAATTGAAGTTACAAAGTCAAGTGAAATTATAAATGTGCAATTTCAACATTGTGAATATCATGTAGATGCATTCTGATGACCTCTGAACAGGCAGACTTCACTCTCTGAAGAGCTACAGAAATTGCTTTCTTGCTGGCTTTTCCAAAAACTAGTAGTTTCAAAACAACCCTTTTATTTTAGGTGCAATTAACTTCTTGCACTTTTATCCTGTTTGTTTCCAATCTTCTAACAAAAGCTGCCACTTCAGTTGGAAGGATTAGTTGGCACAATAGTTCTTTGTACATCAAATAGGAGCAAAAGTGCATGCACTGTGTTCTGCAAGCCTGCTGTTAGATTTCTAAGGAGGCAAGCAATCCACCACATGTAGCTGCATCTGTTGGTGTTTGGGGTGTGCAAAATGTGCAGTGCCCAACCCAGCCAGGCAAGCCCCGAAGTGCATTTTTTTTATGTCAAGGAGAGTGCTCCAGCTGACTTTGGAGGCACAGTTTTAAAGTGGAGTGCTTGTTTGCTCCTTCCAATTGAACACTCAGACCAGATCATTCAACCCTTGGTAAGATTTGAGCCTTTGATCCCTGGGGAGAGGTAGGAAAGGTATGATGGTAAAAAAGTTCTCTGTCTTGGCTTGTCTTTGCTCCCTTTGCAGTCATTTGTAAAGCTCCATCTCCACTGAAAGCCACGATGTTTCACATTATTTCCCCCATATGCATAAAGCATGATCTCACCAATAAATGTTTATTTTCCTTCCTCAGCTGTTTTCACTTAAATACCTTAGCATGAGGATCTAATCCCTTGACAAGATCCAGGAGAAACTGCTGAAAACTCACCAAGTCTATGGCTGAGTGGGTTCTCCCTAAATAAGTCACCTTTCCCTGCCACCTCAGTGCTTTGGCCCCATGGTTATACATTCAGCAGACACGAGAGCAATCCCTCATTTATGTCAGGAAAAAAGGCATCCACTTCCATGTTGTGCTACCCTGGCTAAGCCTGCGGGGTCTAGATAGTTTCTTTTATTCTTCTTTTATGTCTGGGACCATTTTAGCATCGTGTTAACGGTTGGCTTTCAGTATTTGATTAATTCTTTCCCATCAAGAAGCAGTGGGAACTGATCTCCTTTGAAAATCCTTTCTGAAGGTCTCAACAAACATTTCCATTTCATTCAGTATCCCCTTATTTGGGCAAGTCATGCCAGTTTTCACCTGCTTGAGCCAGGGAGCCTCCAAGGGTAGGAGTAGATTCACATGGGAGAAACAAAGATGGGTAGAAAGTGTGTAAGAAGGAGCACCTGTGGAAGTTTGCTTCTGGTTTTCTGTTTAGTATTTCTTCAGCTAGTGTTCACTTTGCAGTTGTCCACCAGTGAGCAGATGGGCTTGTTTACAGTAAGGGTATAGAGTGATTCAGCCAGAATGACATTATAAGATGTGAGCTGACAGGAAATGAGCAATATGAGATTTGTAGGGGAAAGTTTATAAGCCTCCAAACCCTTCACCTATAGCAGATTAAATCTGGAATGAGGAGGATGGTTATGTTTAGGCTGTGATTCAGAAAGGCAAGTGAAAAATCAGATGATCCCCAAACAATCCCTTGTGTAATTTTGAAGTAGTTTTTCAGTGCTTCTAGCTCTGCTGTCTTTCACAACTCTGTATATGTAGTAGCAAAACCAGAGTATTTCTGCTGTTGATGTTCATTAAAGCATTCACAAGATTATAAATCTGTCACTTGTGGTGTTACTAAATGTAATCCTGATTATTTACACAAATATGTTATTGCTAAACTATATAAAGTAATAAATGATCATGCTGCTATTTCTTTAGTTAGAAATTCACCAACAATATTTTCATTTTAACGCATTAAGATTCAGCACGTTTAAAGGAAACGGGCATGTAACAAATGTCTCTTTCTGTCCTGCTGTCTATATTTCTAGTATGCCATACATTTTTTGAATCCAGGTGGCAAATTTTACAGTTGAGATGCTTAGGAACTTTGCTTTTACTCTCTCAGAATTTTTTGTTTAAGCAAATACTTGGTGATATTGTCATTGCCCCATGATAATACCAGTGTAGAGAAAATAAGATCCGTATGTGTGACCCGGTCTGTATTTGCACATGCTTTACTTGTTTTTCATTAATTGTCTGTTGTTTTGTTGTGGGGTAGGGTGGGTTGCTTTTTTCAGGGGGAGGAGGGTTTACATTGTGATTTAGCACTTAGGAGCAGTCCCTCTCAGTCAGTACACCATCATCTTTCAAAAGAGAAACATCAAAGTCAGCACCAGGAAATAAGGTAGAGTAAAATAAGCATGTGAGCCCCTGCTCTAGCCACCTGTTTCTGGGTATCCTTGCTGTACCTATGGGGGAAAAAAGGAGGTTAGGAGAAGGATGAGAATTTTTCTACGAATCTCTCAGTTCCTCCTGTTCAGATTCCCCAGTGTTTATTCTGTTTCTCATTAACTAGTCATTTGGTTAATCAGGTTACACAAAATGATCAGCAATATTCCCACTGTATAAATCAGCAGTTGGTGCTGTCTTTGTAACAAGGACATATTGCAGGCAGTCAGAACTGATCCAGAGTGATGAGGTGTAAGATATTTTTCAGCCTGTGGGGGTTTAATTCTAGCTGACTTCTGCCATTAGTTTCACCTGTAGTACTTTCAAGGTGGGAGCTTCAGAAGGGCTCAGTGCTGAATTAATTATTTTTCCCATTTTAACACGAGTAGTGAAATGCTCATTGACTTCAGTATGAGTCCTGTGCATTTTTGAAAAGCCTTCCTTTGAGGGGTATGAAGATCAGTTTGTCCAGGAGAAGCTGGTTGGTATGCCCCGGTGTGCCTGTTAACTTCCACTGCTTTGCAGGATTGCTAGTGCCCCAAAACTTAGTTGTGATAAACAGGGCTCAGGGCAGTCTTAAGAGCAACAGGAGTATGTGATGCAAGGGACACAAGGGGTCAGATGCTCTGTATGTGTCTGAATACGTACGCTCTTGAAAATCTGATCTCTCCAGTAGATCCCAGCAGCATTTGACCTTAGTTGCCAGCAGTGAACATCTCAGTTTCACTATTAAGGAAAGGGGTCTGTTCTCTGTATGCTGGAAATCTTACACTGGTAACTAGAACAATATGGAGTCATTTAGGACTCTATAATTTATTGCAACATCAGATATTCCTTCTAAAAGTAACATTGCTGAATTCCATGCGTGAAAAAGTTTTTTCCTTGTGAGTATTTTAATTTTTAGATCAGAAATGCAATTTAGCTTTTCCAAGACTGAGTTTAAGCCGCTGTAACATGAGATGCAGGTCTGGAGAGCCTGGGTTTCTCCCCTAGCTAGGTCATGTTTTTCTTTTAGATCATACTTTTTCTATTTATGAGTAACATTACAGTAAATAGATAAAACAGACTCCAGTTTTCAGAATTGCAAAGGAGAATAAAATGTTCCCCTGGAACTGATCTTAGCTCTGTTGTTATTGAACACACATACATTAGGTACACCCAGCAAGAAAGCAGTGTTGTTGTGTCACTTTGTAAATGTTTGACTTGTTTTTTTAATCTTGAATTCTGATACAAGCTCTTTATTTGTACCTCAGCCATGAGAAGCTGTGTTGTGGCCATTAACTTACCGCGTGACGCCTTAACCCTACCAGCTAATATATGATGGGCTCTTACAGATTGTGGGGATGGGCATGGAAGATGAATGTCTTCACTCAGTGAAGTCTTCATAACCTTTTACAAGTTCTGGAATTATATTTGATCCCAGCATTGCCCGTTTAACTTTTTGCAGCATTCAGTAACCAATCTTCCTGGACAACTGGAGACACATTTTTCTCTTCCTAGAAAATACCATGATATTCCACAGATACAGTTGCCAGCATTGAGATATCTCACAGGATTATTACTGTGTTTGTTATTTCCTTTTCTATATTGTAGTCCTCTCTAAAAATAATGGATTTTTGCATCTCTCTCTTGCTTTTGTATCACAATTCATGACCTTTGTACGTGTTTTGTGGTAATAATTGCAGTAGGTTAAGGTTGTACTGAAGCGAAACAGAGTAACCTTTAGCTGTTTATTAAGAGATATGGTCTCAGGTAAAAGGTCAGATATATAAATAGTCTTGGGAGAACAAAAGGAAATGAAAGGGGAACGGAGTAGGGTATTAGATTCATATTGAAATGCAGTGATGTGGTTTGGTTTTTGGTTTTGGGTTGGTTTTTTTTTCAAACTGTGAGATTTTGCTTTTTATTACTTCTGTCTGAAACAGCTCTGCTGAATTATGGTTATTCAAGTATAGTGTAAATGATAGCCAGGTAGAACAGCAGATAGATACTGAGTCAGCTTTATTCTTCTTCCTATACTCCAATAGCAACTAAGGCAAAAATCTCATATATAAATACTAACTGTTTCAGTCTTTGTCACATGGGTTGTTTAGATAAGAGCATGCTTAACAGCTTTGCTAATGTTGTTCCCCCTTCTAACAAGGAAGGGTACAAAATGGAAAGGATATCTAACACATTACAAAGAGATTTTTTTTTTAACTGCTGTCCATGTTAAATCACTTTCTTTATTTTTCCAGAAGGTGTCTGTACCACTGAATGACAAGTCTGTGAACTGATATCTGAATAAAAATTACTAATTCCACCCAGTTAACAGTCATGAAGATACCTGTGACCGCATGAATTAGAAAATGATTTTGAAAATCCCCATGTCATCAGCTACACAATTTTAGTCTTAAAAATATAGATGATTTGATATTTTGCGTGTCTTATGGAGCCTTAATCAGCCATGAGCTATTTTGCATGATCAGAGAGGGGAAGACATTCCGTATTTTCTTCATCGTGTGAGTAGGAGGAAGAGCAGCTCTGTAATGGCCTTTTTGCTTCTGCATTGGCACCCTTGACAGCACTGTTGCGTGTCACATCTGCACTGCTGTGCTACTGGCAACTTTGTGCAGGGGACAGCACTGGTTTGGGTTAATACTCACTGCTCCAACATCAAATGGAGAGCCAGGAACTCTGAAATTCACTGTTTCTTCTGCCCTGCTCCATGGACAACACTGTTGTGCGCTTTTGTTGTAGGCTAGGGAAAAATAGCAGGTGTGACCCTGCTGACACCTACCTGCTGCATTGCACTGTGACCTGGGGTGCTGCTGAGAGAAACAGTATTCTCTTCTTTGTGGTGTACAGCTGCTGACCCAGTAGAGAGTCAGCTGTTGCCGGCTATCCCAGTGCAATCAGCTAATGCATCGTTTCTGCAATCATTCGCAGCGTTGAATTAACTGAATAATCCTCTTAATGGTTCTTCTTCCAACATAAGAGTGGCTGTACTGGCTCAGACTTGGCATCCATCTACCCTAGTGTCCTGGCTCCCACACTGGCCATAAGCAGATGTCCAGGGAGGAGAAGAAATAGGGCAGCCAGGTATTCCCTTCAATTACTCTACTAATTTGTGACTATTCTCAAAGACTTTCCTGGTCTTGATGTGGTTTGTGTATTTAGTGATGTCCAAAGTAATTGTCTTTTGTAACCCTTGCATGTGTGTAAGCTTTTTGCTTTCAGCCTGTCACCTGACAGAGTGCCACGAATTGCTTCCTCTCATGTGAAGAACTGACTCCTTTTGTTTGTTATAAACATGGCTTTTACTAGTGTCATTTGAAGGTCACCTGAGGTTTTTCCTTTTTTTTATTATTTTTTTTAACTCAAGGAGATAGTGAAAAGTCCATCTTCTCTCCACCACCCATGACTTTGTATAGCTCTGTCAGATCCTCCCTACCAGCTACCATGTTTTGTGTTTTGTTTTTGTTTTTTTTCTGATGAAAAATTAGTACTGATGTTTGCAGCCTTAATCACTGCACTGACAGCAGCTGTTTTTTCTGTCAAAGCCCGTGCAGAGACTCAGTGAGCAAACAATCATATGTAATAGCTCTTCTCTTTTGGGGCACAAATACTTTGATGCAGTAAATTGGATGACATTTTGGTGAAGTTCAGAGCTGCACCTACTTTATATCAGAAGGGAATCTGACTCCTTGTTTCTATTTAAAAACTAATCTGTGCCTTAGTTAAGAAAATGTTTCATATTGATGAAGTTCAAGTTTGTTTTAATTAAGGTCTTCTTCTAGGTATTAGCAGCTAAAAAAATAGATCTGATGTTTTCTAGCAACATTTAAAACTTGAACTGAAAATCTCACAGGCCAGTTACCTCTGATTATGCAGTTCATGAGGCCAAGAAGAGGTTAGTTACTGAACCAAGTAGGAAAGAGAGGGTGAGCACAGCAGTAATAATGAGATTGTTACAAAGATGTCTTGGGATACCAAATTACCAACACATAAGTTTATCATTAAAATAGAGCACAGTGTATAACCATCATTTTTACTAACTTTTTTTTTCCACAATTCCTTCCTGGGGCAATTGTAATCAGATGCATTTGAACTCTTGTGTTACAGTGTGGTAGTGTGCTGCAAATACAAAAGACTGTAAATTCACTTTGTGGTTCAGTATCTCTGGAAGGACAGTTGACTGAGGCTGAAACTTAACAATTTTTATGCCCATTCAACAATTTGTTGAAAAGGATAAAAGCAAGGGTAGTATTCTGTTCAGTTTGAACTTTGTAATGGCAATTGTTGAAGGAACTAGTACAGTCTACTCTGTTTGAAGAAAAGGTATGATGAATAACTAAAGCTGAACTACTGTAGCAAGTATTTTCTCATTCCATTGAAATTTACTGAAAATTTGCCAAGGTTCTCATCTAGATCCAGTAGTGCTAACTATTTAGGATGTGGGAAATGAGGTCTTTTTGTGCTAGGGTCTTTCTCAGTCTTTTCTGTGGATGTTAGTCATCTCCCTAAAATTAATTCAGGTGCATAACTGAAAATAAATATGTAATTGAACACTCTCACCCTTCCACCAATAATCCTGGTCAGTCTGTCTGTCCAAAGAGATAAGTGTAAAGAGAAATAAGTGTAGGAAGAGTGACTGAGTAAGAGACATTGCTAAGTATCTTATACCCTACCCATGATTTAGTCTCTCCTTTAAGGATGTCCTTGACCTATTGTGTTTCTTCATTCATGTGGGAGGAAGCTAGGAGCTGGAGTACTCAACCACCACCACGCTTTATTAGCGTCAGCGCTTCTTGATGTGAAAGGATTATTCTCTGTAAGGATAAATAGGTCAAAGAGTATTCTAGGGATGTTCTTAATCTTTCCTAATCATTGAGGTCTCCGTAGTTAATTGGTTTTAAGTTTTTGTTGAGGTGGAGTCTCAGGCATTGTAAAATCTGTATTTTGCATGACTTGCAAAGACTCTGCCAGAGAGAGAGAAGTTTCTTTACCAACACAATAGCCTTCCTAAGGAAGAGAACCTGTTCCTTGGGCTGGTATAATTCGTCTGATCCAGGTGTAAGAACGCTGGGCTGGGGTTTGAATGAAGTGAGGTTTTTTCTGTTTTGGGGAGTATGGACGAGTCAGCTGTGCTCCATAGTGGTTTTTGATAATTATTAGCACTTGTAGCAGCATCTTACCTAAGAATCTTATTTGAGGGTCAGGAAGCACTGCTATGTTAACCCAGAGCTAAAAGACAGTCTCAAGCATGCCTGAGGGAGCTTACAGACTTGTTGAGCTGTTTGAGCAATATAAAATATTTAGGAGTTTTGGTACGATGGTAGTACATCTCATGGAAAATAACTGTCCATGATTTAGAATGGGCAACTGGAATTTACTGTTATAGTGTAAGGTTGAGAAGACCTGAAAGGCTCTGAATTTGCTATGTTCACAGATACAGGAGATGACTAGAAGCTTTACTTTATGCTGACATTCTTCTGACTGGACCATTCGCCAATAAATATTTCCTATCAAAGTTAGGAAATTAAATGAATGGTCTCTGGCTTTCCCTATGATCTTCTCAATTCTTGCTTAGAAATCATTAAAGAAACTTAATTCAAGACACGGGTTTTGACCGTGTCCTGTACAGATGCTGGCTATTTACTTTGGCCCAAGTAGTCTTGATAGTAGAAAATTTCCCTTAGTAACAATGGTGGGGCTTGATGGTGGGACTTGACGCCATGATGAGCAGGTACTCTAGTTTGGACAGGTTTACTGCATCATTCCAAATTGATAGGTGGGAGGTGGCAGTTTTTCCAGGTGGGATTGTCTTATGGGAGAGTGTGGGATGGAAAGGTAGCCACTGGCAGCTGTTGACAGTAACCAGGACTTGGGTAATTTTTCGAATGTAAACAGGTTACACTGATTGTTGAGCACACACAGTTGAGCAACACAAAGCTGGAGCTTATTTTGTATCCAGTACACTGCACTGGAGACGTTTTTCTTCATATGAGAATGGAAAGTGTGTAATTGCTAGTAAGTTTTAGTCCTCACAGCGTTCTCTGGAGGTCTGTAATGGTTTGGAAGAGTGATGTTCAAGTAGTACTTCTCCATGGGATGTGTGCTAGTCATTTTATGGGTCCAGATTGATTTATCCCAGCTGTATAGTAGCCATGTCATTGGTTTTAAAGGAAATCAGGCTTTAAAGCACAACAGATTTCATCCCATAGTTTGACAGATTTCACAAGCAACACTGAAAGTCAATAAATAGAAATCTCAAAGAACTCTCAAGCTTCAGTAATTCTGAGATGCACAGAAATGCATATAGATAATTACATAATAAAATTAAATTTTTATGCGTGTACGAAAGTTGGTGTCATTGCATAATCTTTCTTATCAGAAACACAGACAGGCATCTGCTCTTTAAGTCTTTGCAACTGTGACTTGACTAAGTTTTGACATTTTTAGTACTCCATGTGGAATGCAGGTGCCTGACTTTAAATACTCACAATTGAAAATTACGACTTTAAGTTTATTGTTTGAATCCCAATACCAGAGAGTGTTCTGAGACCACCAGAGTCAGATTTCTGAAGATGTACAGTTATTTAATCTCTGCTAGTAGAGTTAGGAATCAGTATAACAGCAGTCAAAAATACCTTAAATGCCTTAATTTTTTTGAGCTGCAAGTTCACAGGATGTTTAGAAAACAAAATATATTCCAAAATATGCTTAGTTACTGAAGTGTGACATATTAATGGCAATGAGCACATGTTCTTTCTACTTTCTGGGTTTTAAAGGGTAACATCAAACAGACTGCCAGTCCTTCAGGAGCTGATATGTAAGAATAAAACATTGACAACAGTGCGTTCTCAGCTTGAACTGTGAGGTTCTGGTTTTGCTTTGTTTGTGGTAAGTTTTCCAGGTAGCCTAGGAACCTAGGCAGCCTGAAAATGTGACTGTTAGGCTCGGCTGGTACCTTCTAATGGCTTTTGTCTTTCAACTTGCATCTTTTAATGGTGGCAAGGTCTTCCCTTTGTCTTACTTAATGTAAAGATATGCTGTAAAGTTAAAGAGAAAACAGCCAGTGTGTAGGAGGAGTGATAGAATCTTGTGTTAATGATTGCATTGCAAGAACCAGCATGGATTGGAGGACAACAGGGAGGGGACAGGAGATTTGCAAGTGTTGGAATAAACTGTAAATATGATCTTTTTTTAGAGAACCACAAAAATATACTTGTGTGCACTCTGCCCAGTGCAAATAAGATCTCTTGCCACAGCCTGTACTGAGCAGACTTGCAGAGGTTAATGTTTAATAGGTTCTTAGCTAGAGCTGCTTGCTGTGTCCTCAGTATACAGATCTCCTGTTCCCTTGGAAGCATTATTTTGTGTAAACTAAATGCATTTTTGTACTGAAACACATCAATCTACACGTGCTGTTACAGAATCCATGACGGAGCAGTTAATACTGTGCTATCAAAGGGTTTTCTGCTTTTAGTTCACACAATTCTGTTCTCATTTTTCATGTCCATTCAACATAATGAAAGCAATTATTGTACTGCGTGATTCCTGCAATCGCTGACTGTCGCGTGCTCATCTTAATAGTATTTGGTCAGTGGCAAGCCTGGTCCTACGCTAAGTGCAGGAATGTTAATTTCTAACTTTTGTTAACAAGTGACAGAAAAATCTGATCTAACAGACCTGCATGACTCACTTGAGTCATTTGGCTGCAATGACTTGTACTTAAAATTAGAGGTATACTTATAATGAAGATACAATACCATGAAAATAGGAGCTGGAAAAGACGTATGAGATCGCCTTGAAGATCCTGCTACAGTACGGAATGTATTTTCTGATTCTTTTTCTAGTTCAGAGGTGAATGCTTCATGAACAGGAAGTTTATAACCCTCTTTTGCTGGATTGTTACATGGTCTAGTGGAATTCCTAGTGGAGTCTCAGCTTATCTGTATTACCCAGTGTTGATTCAGAGGGCCATAAAAAAACTTCCTAGCTGATCTCAGGCACATGTAGTGCCAGTTTATTGGTATGCTTGAAAATGCTGCTCCCCCTCTCTTCAAAATCCCTAAGGCCTGAACCTGCTTTTTTTTACAGAGTTCATAAACAGCAGTCTTTATTGCTGAGAAGGAAAATTGATTGAAGGGTGGGTAGCTGGCGTGTGAACCTTTGCGGTTGTCATTTCAGTTCTTCAGGTTCCTTTGTTAACGAGTTGGACATATGGTATTGCAGGGCAGGCAAAATACAGAGGTAAAACTAATTTATTCTCCTTGAAATATCTGTCTGCACTTTATGGGATATAATACAGTTCAAGCTAGTGCCAACAGTGTCTTTCAGGCAGCAAATTCTTTCATTACTATGTAATTCATTGTCATGCTGTGAACGGGAGAAGGACCATACATGGAGAAAGACAGGTTTCTCAGCAGCTTGTTTGAGACTTTCCAACCTACTTACATGGACTTCAGTGCAGCAGCTTTGAATTTTGGCACAGCTTCACGCTTTTCTAACTCAGAAATCCTTTGGCAAACACTTACTTGTTTACACCTCAAACAGTTAGCCAACAGGAAGGATGGAGGGTGATGGGTGCTGTACTGACTTACCTCTGTTCCCTGGCTTTTGATAGTCTCATTAACATTTGCCCTTTAATAGCATAGCTGATATTGATGGAGCATTTGCTTTAAGATTCCTTCACTGGAGATGGTATATTTATTTTAAGAATATGTTGAAATATCAAATGATGCCCATTGTAACTACAGTAACCTGCCATAATTTCTATTGCTCTCACTATTGTTCCGAATGGGCAGCTAGATACAGACATGAGCAGAAAGTCTGCCCTGTGGGAAACTGCAAACAGAAATCATTAAGTTAATTCCTACATCTCCCCTCTGATTGTGATCACCTGGCCATATCTGTGCTTCTTACTCTTGATACATCTTCTATTCAAGCTAGGAGAGTCCAAAGAAACCAAGTGAATGAAAGGCAGAATGTATTCCCAGAGGAGCAGTTTCTCTGTAGTCAGTTGAGAACTGTAAGATTTGGATACAAATACTTACGTTATCCTTGCTGTCTGTGGGGATGCTCTGACTCTACATTCAGGATAGAAACTGAGGCTTGGTTTTTTATGTTTCTCAAGAGGCCATAAACTTTGCTGCTGCACAGAGGTACTCTGACTATGGGCTAGATATGTCCACACAAGGAGTTGGTACAGACCAACTGTTCAGCAGTAATTGCTTGACCTGTAGTGCTGTCCCCACCTAAGCATGCCCAAAAGAGGATTAAGATGGTTATTGACACTCATAGTGTCCAGTTGCCTTTGTCAGAGCCTGTGACAGAATTCCTGGTTGGTGCAAGGTGTCTGCTTATGAAAGCACCCCTGGGACTCATCACCAGAGCTCCACTTGGTAATTTGAGATAGCAGGATGCCTGGTACCTCACCAGCATCTCTACTGTGCTTGATACTGCTAAAAAATAGTGAAGCTGAAGGATAGCCACCAGTACGGAGCAAAGGCCATAAGAAGCAATGGTAGATCCATCTTTCCAGTCTCCATATGCAAAACAGAAATGCAGGGGAAAAGAAGGTAAATACCGTTTCCAGTCTGCTGACTGGTTTTACCTATGAGGCTGGTTTGTCCCTGCTTTGTACTTGATGGTGATGTTCACATGTGCATAGACTCAATCCCAGAGAAAGAGAAAACACAGACACCCTGATGTGTTAGTGCCTTGCCTGGGAGTGGAGACGCAGGAGTTCAGAAGAGGGAGTCTGAGGTCATTGGAATTAAAAAAATGAATTTGTGAGTGACTTTGCAAGAGTACGTGGAACCAGACTTATACATGGGGCAGATTTGGGTTACTAGCAGTTGTATACTGAAGTAATTACATAAATTTAAAAGGGGAAACTGAAAAAAAAAATGTTACTAAAGGCTAGAGTCTTTCTCAGTGCATTAAGACCATCTGTGACACAAAGGCAGTACGTACCAAACCATTAGCAGATGGAAATCTCTAGGATAGGATGGAGTGCAAGAGAGGATTATTTCATATTGTGCTGGAAAATACAAGAAAGGAATTTGGTATTCAGAAAGAGGAGGTATTTTTGTTATTATGTAATTTTTCCTGTATACTGCTTCAAAACCAGGCAGTATATCTTTTTGATGTGAAGGCGTGCATGCTTGTTTTGCTTTTCTTTTGAGCTTTTTTTTGTTGTTGTTAGTCCATCAGGGAGTCTTCAATATAGCTTTCACTGAGATTGCTCATTGATGGGCGCAGTTACCAAATCAGAGACTTGAGCATCTAATTTCAGTGTGCAGTGAACTCGGTGGGCTGCTGTTCTCTGTCACACCTGCAGACCCCTGACTTGTAAGGTCTACATCAATCCCACTCGTTCCTCTGCGTTTGGAGAAAGTTCTCTCCATCACAATTCAGAACATTGCCCATGCTAGGTTTCCTTCTGCAAACAGTCAGCAGGCGCTGGGAGCTTGTTGTATCTTCCAGTTTGAGGCCCGCACGTCTTGTTGCTTTTTGGCCCCCATCCCACAGGTGCTGCACGCTTGCAACATTTTGACAAAGCTGCCTGTAGAGCTGCAGAGGGTAGAAGGCTGAAAGGATTCCCTTGGGCAAACACACCTGGCCTCCTGCAGAAAAGGGGCCTTAAGGTGTTGCTGGTTCACTCCAACAGCCTCCTGTTGTGTATCATGGAGAGTCCCAGCTTTGGAGATAATCTTACTACTGGGTTGATTTATTGAATTTGAATGTTTTTGGGACCGGATAGCTTTGGGTTCAAATTACATCTTTCTGGAATGCACAATTTTTATGTTTATCCTTCAGGGAGAATTTGGAATCTGTTCACTGAATCTACCCTAGCAGAAATGTCTCCAGAGTTACTTTTTCACTGTTCATTCAGACCTTACTTGAGCACCAGAGTGTCAGTTATTTTTGGTAAAGCACTTAATCAACAGCTTTGGTATCTGGAATTGCCAGTTGCACAGAGAAAACGGGCAAATTTTGTTTGTTTTAAATATCAATAATATGAGTATTGTCGCAGTTCTTAATAAATGGCCACTTTGCTATCAAAGTATTTTGTATTGGATTTACTTTTTCTACATGTCATGCAGCAACATATTTACAGTAAAAGGCCTTTTTCACTGGTGGCAAAATGATTCAGTAAATGTTATGATATGTCTTGGGGAATGGAGCTAATAGGGGAAAAAAATGGGGTCAGTATTGAAGTCTTGTAGGGAGCTTCTACTTGTCATTAAGTCTAGCCACCTTAGTCATATACAGACAGTTCAAACTGAGATAGTGACTGCTTAAATAAGTACGGAAACACAGGTAGCATGGGTGAACACTGGGAAATGAAGCCACAGTGAACATATGCACAGGGCTTCTCCCTTCCTGTGCCTTTCTGTATTAGGGAGTTCACTGAGGAGGCTGATGTGACTTCGTGTTTGGGAAGCGAGTCTGGGAAGAAGATAAATTTAACTTTTTCCAGTGAATGCAGCTGGAGGCCAGGGTAACAGCATGTGGACCACAGGGTAGGTACCACTACAGTCATGTTCATTGATGCCTTAAATTTAGTGCAGGGATTTGAATCGTGTAGCAAAAGCATGCAGATTCTGGGATGTCCCATTTCTGTAGACTTGTTTAAAGGTGAGGGTATCTGGAACTGATTCCTCTGTGGATCCATCTCCTTTTCATCTTGCTCGTACAAAGAACACTGAGTAGCAAGCTCAAATGCATCCACTGAGACATCATATTTTAAACAGCTCTGATAAACCCCAGGTGCAGTCTCCTAGAGTGGTTTCGTGTGGCCTTAGACCACAATCAGCCATATTGAACAGATTTCTTTTTCTTCAGACTTTTCTCTCAGGATTTGTAAAGTTTCAAAGGATTTGTTTTGGTAGAGAAGTAACAAGGGAAAACTCTTACCATCTCGGTGAATCTCAGTCTGTATTCAGAATCCTGAGTATTAAATTTAATAAGTAAATTAAGCATCTACTGCTCTTCATTTAGATTAGCTCTGTGGATTTAGTGCGGTTAAAGACAGTGAGTTTATTGTGATTTGGATATCTGCAACACCATTAGTAATTAACTTGCTGTTACAGCATTAATTTAGAACTTCACTGTAACAGTGAAGCAGTTACAAACAAGAAAATGGCCCTAAGTTTGACACAAGTAATTCCTGTACAATTTGTAGTCGACAGGCTTTGACCGGTCTAACAGAGACATGACTTTGAGAAAGTTTACTGAAACAAAGTTATGAGATTCATACTCAGTGACAAGTGAACTAACTCTGGAGCTGGAAATGCGATGTCTGCATACCTGTGCTTGAATTTTGTAGGCCTTCTGAGAGCATTTGCTAGGTCTCTACCTCTGGAATCGTACACTTTTTAAGTCTGTGTTTACCTTTAAGCATTTAAGCAGTTCTGGTGTTTGTAGTGGCTTCTGTCAAATATGGAGGCCATGGTGATATGGTTTAAAGGAAGATAATATTCAGCTCTTTGAATCCAAAGGGTCTTGTCCTCATTAAAACACAAGAATTTGCATAAACCATCAGAATGTGATTGAACTTTAAAGCTTCATACACTTCAGGATTGCATCAAATTTATAACATTGATATCTGAGCAGGGCGGAGTACAGAGGAGGTGTTTTAGTGATCTAATGCCTAAAAATACAAGTAGAGTAAGAGAAATCCAAATTTGGCAGTGGCAGCTGCACAGATTGTAAGGATGACTGCATTCATCATGACTTTTATGATTTCAGTGTGGCAGTTAATCAAGGAAGGATTTAGAACTTGGTTCTGAGTATGGAAGAGTGCTGGTATCTGAACTTTGTAAGCATGTGTTATTGCTTATGTTATCTATGCTGAGCTGACTCTCTGCTACACCTGGTAAGAATTACAGAGCTATTGATCTTTGTCTCCTAGTGTCAGTAATTTAGGATGATGAGACATTTTTTTCTTTCAGAAGAACTTGTCAGCTGTAATATGCCTATGTGGTTTTAAAATCAATATTGTAGGTGGTTGGTGAAGGGATGAATCAAGGTGGCTTTTAATTACTTTTTTACATTTTACTACTTTCTCAACTGAACCTATGCTTTGGCAAGTATTTGAGCAGAAGCCCATTTTTAGCACTAACAGCAGTCTTAGCAAGATGACTGTTCTCTTGCTTTAAGTTCAGTCCAGGCTTAAGGACTTGGAGTCATAGAATGGTTTGGGTTGGAAGGGACCTTTAAGGTCATCTAATCCAACCCCCCTGCAGTGAACAGGGACATCTTCAACTCGATCAGGTTGCTCAGAGCTCCGTCCAACCTGACCTTGAATGTTTCCAGGGATGGGGCTTCTACCACCTCTCTGGGCAACCTGTTTCAGTGTTTCACCACCCTCATTGTAAAAAATGTCTTCCTTATGTCTAGTCTGAATCTACCCTCTTTTACTTTAAAAACATTTCACCTTAGAATCACAGAATAGTTTGGTTGGAAAAGACCATTACGATCATCTAGTCCAACTGTAAACCTAGTTGGCATTGCCAAGTTCACCACTAAAACATGTTCACAAGTACCACATCTACACGTTCTTTAAATACCTCCAGGGATGGTGACTCCACCACTTCCCTGGGCAGCCTGTTCCAATATTTGACAACCCTTTCAGTGAAAATTTTTTTCCTAATATCCAACCTAAACCTCCCTTGGCGCAACTTAAGGCCTTGATAAAAAGTTTGTCCCTATCTTTCTTGTAGGTCTGCTTTAAGTATTGAAAGGCCACAATAGGGGGTTTCTCTTTCCAGGCTGAACAACCCCAACTCTCAGCCTTTCTTCATAGGAGAAGTGTTCCAGCCCTCTGATCATTTTTGTGGCCCTCCTCTGGACCTGGTCCAACAGGTCCATATCTTTCCTGGGCTGAGGACTCCAGAGCTGGATGCAGTACTCCAGGTGGGATCTCTACCAGAGTGGAATAGAAGGGCAGAATCACCTCCCTCAACCCACTGGCCACGCTTCTCTTGATGCAGCCCAGGATGTGGTTGGCCTTCCAGGCTGCGAGCGGACATTGCCAGCTTGTGTCCAGCTTTTCATTTACTGGTACCCTTAAGTCCTTCTCTGCAGGGCTGCTCTCAATGCCTTCATCCCCCATCCTGTATTGATACTGGGGATTGCCCTGACTCAGGTGCAGGACCTTGCCCTTGGCCTTGTTGAACTTCATGAGGTTCACACGGGCCCACTTCTTGACCATGTCCAGATCCCTCTGAATGGCATCCCGTCCCTCAGGTCTGTCAGCCCTGCCACTCAGCTTGGTGTCATCAGCAAACTTGCTGAGGGTGCACTCAATCCCACTGTCTTGTGTCATTGATAAAGATATTAGACAGTACTGGTGCCAATATGGACCTGAGGGAACACCACTTGTCAGTGATCTCCATCTGGACATCCCTACCTACCCTCTGGATCTGACCACCCAGCTAATTCCTCATCCACCAAACAAACCACGCATCAAATCCATATCTCTCCAATTTAGAGGGAATGATGTTGTGGGGGACCGTGTCCAATGCCTTGCAGAAGTCCAGATAGATGACGTTCATAGCTCTTCCCTTGCCTTATGCTCTACTATTAAGGAAAAAAATGCCAGCATAGTTCAGATATGTTTAGATGATATTGTTCTACAGCCTCTCTGACATCTTTGTCCCTACTAGTGTAGTACACATAGTATTCAAACTACGACTTTGGCACTTGCTTCCTCACGTGCAAAAATGGTGTGCCATGGCCAGTAACAATGAATCAGGCCCTCCTTTGGAGCATAGGAATAGAAAGTGAGAGAATAATATAAAAAGTGTGAGAAGAATGTAACTGAAAAATCTCACTGTGGAATTATCCTTGCCTTTGAAAGCCCTTTGGGCCTGGAAGATATATAGTCCTCACAGCTGCAGGAGATTCATCCCATCCAGATTCATCCCAGAAAGTCCCTGACTGCAGTAAAATGGTGGTGAAGCTGGTGTTGTGAGAGAGCTGGCTGCACTATGAAGCTTTGGAGAGCAATGCAGGTACAGCATAAATACTTGATCTGTTCACTGAATGACTTGAAGGGCTTTGCT
>NW_010303217.1:27962-32359 GCF_000700745.2 Antrostomus carolinensis
AAACCCTCCAGCAAAAGCCTGCATCTCCAAGCAAGACCTGATATAATTCACTGTCATTGTGGTTACTGTTAAGGAACCTCGGTACAGAGCTCGGAGCTCACAGCTCTGTGTATGTGTGATGAGAAATCCCATTGAAATAGTTGGTGTTTTAAATGGAGTGAAGCTTATGTATTTGCTTCAAGAGGTATCGGTGCCCAAATACCAACCCAGGCAGCTTTGGCAGGTGGCTCGTTCCCTGGTTATTTGACGGGACAGAACTGGTTGAATGGGGCTGGTTTGCTGTCCGGCAAGAGGCACATCTGGCTAACAGCCTCGCTTTCTCAGTCTCTCGTGAAGCACAGCTAACGCTGATGAGTGCCGAGATTGGCACGTATGGTTTGTGCTGATACGTAGCCAAATTGAGACCAGAGTGAAAGAAAACGTTCCAGATTTCCCTGCATCGCTCAGCCATGCCTAGGTTTTTGCAAAGAAACATTCCTTTTTCTGTTCTGTAGAGTATTTGTATGTGTATACACAACTTGTAAGCTGAAAGAGCCCTAAGTTGACAAAGTATGAAGCCCTTTAAAAGGTGATACAGACCTCTTTGTTTTGGTGGGTATCTCTTGAGTACCATTTGTTTATTAAGGAAGCTTTTGAGTGAGGTTTCTCTCTTGTCTGGAGGAGTACTATGTTCATGCAATATTAAATGAAAGAATGTGCTGTGTGTGTTTTAAATACCTCCTAGTTTTAATGATAGCTTTATGGAAACATCTTTATCATCCTTTCAGTTATGGCATTTAAATATAAACTCACAGCTGCTTCTTCCAAACATTCTGCATTTAAACTTTATAATTAGTTACTCAAATGGATATGAATTGCCCTAATTATTTACACATTCATGTGTAGCCTGGGATATTGGGAGATTTTCTTTTTCCTTATTGAGAAGACGAGCAGAGTACTCAGAAAAGCAGGATGACACGTGCTAAGGATCTGTATCTTTATTCCATGTCAGTGTATATGCACAGAGCTCTTCAGGCTCCTCTTGGTGTGGAGCAGTCCCTGTTCTTCAAGAACAGAGAAAGATTGGAGTCATCATATCAGATCTTTAGAATATATGGCATATTTATCTTTGATCTTTGAACCCAGGAGCTTCTGACACCTCACAGGGAGATGAAACATCTCTGTGATGCATCCAGTCAGTTACAAAGAATCACAGTGGTATGTGTGGGATGATGCCACCTTGACTGGTCAGCTTGTGCCTGTAGGGGAAAGGTTTTCTTGCACTTTCTTCAACGCCCATCATGATGTATGTTTATACTGGTCATAAAACTGACTAGTCTCTATTAAAACTGCAAACACAGTTCCTTGCGTCTGAACTTTCTGAGACAGCAAAACTTGAAAGCCAAATGCAGGATGTGTGGTGTAATACTTCCTTGTAGTTGTCTGCTTTTCAGTGTTTTGACTATCCTTTATGGGGATTGGTCCTTTTGACCAGCAGTAGTGTCTGATACTATTTTACTTGTATTTAGCCGAGAATGAAGATGGATTTTAAATTACAGAGTAGCAAACTTCAGCATAGGCCATGCTTTCAGCTGCCATAGCCTGTAACTATAATGTAACAGCCCACAACATACCTGGTTCAGACTGACTCTGATCTTTACCAAGTGCAGTTTGATGTTAAGCTTCACCAGATTAAAAACTTCCAGGAGACAAATATCAAATTATTTGCTCCACAACCAAAACATCCCTATTCCTTGAGGTTGTCCTTGGTTATTGGTGTCATCTTCCAAAGTGAAGCTTTTTATGTACTTACAAGATTTATAGATTTCTCTCTGGCAGACCATATCAGTTAGATTTCACCTAGGACAAAATGCTCCTTTGACACATGCCACACCATATTAGGCATCTCAGTATGCAGCGATTCATATGTTCGCTTCATTTACTGGGTAGATGAGAATGTCAAAGGGGAGATTAAAAAATCACAGAGGGGTTGAGGTTAAAGGAACCTCTGAAGGTCATCTTGTCCAACCTCCCTGGTCAAGCAGGATCACATAGAGCCAGTTCCACAGGACTACATTCAGATGGCTTTTGAATATCTCCATGGACAGAGGCTCCAGAACCTCCCCGGGCAGCCTGTGCCAGTACTCGGTCACACTCACAGTGAAAAAGTGTTGCCTGATGTTCAGAGGGAACCTCCTGTGTTTCAGTTTGTGCCCATTGCCTTCTGTCCTGTCACTGAGCACCACTGAAAAGTGCCTGGCTCCATCTTCTTTACACCCTCCCTCCCTTCAGGTATTTGTACACTTTGATAAGATCCCCCCCAAGCCTTCTCTTCTCCAGGCTGAACAGTCTCAGCTCTCTCAGCCTTTCCTGAGAGGAGAGATGCTCCAGTTCCAGTCCCTTCATCATCTTCATGGCCCTTTGTTGGACTCTCTGCAGTATGTCCATGTCTCTCTTGTACAACACTGGGGAGACCAGAACCCCAAGTGTGGCCTTATCAGTGCTGAGTAGAGGGGAAGGGTCACCTCCCTTGACCTGCTAGCAACACTGTCCCTAATGCAGCACAGGACACTGTTGGCCTTCTTTGCAGCAAGGGCATGTTGCTGTCTCATGGTTAACTTGTCTGCCAGGACTCCCAGGCCCTTCTATGCCAAGTTGCTTTCCAGATGGGTAGCCCCTAGAATGTACTGGTTGTTCCTCCCTAGGTGCAGGAGTTTGCACTTCCCCTTGTTGAACTGCATGAGGTTCTTGTCAGCCCGTTTCTCCAGCCTGTTGAGGTTCCCGTGGATGGCAGCGCAACCCTCTGACGTGTCAGTTACTCCTCCCAGTTTTGTGTCATTTGCAGACTTGCTGATGGTACACTCTGCCTCATCATCCAGATCATTAAGGTTAGTTACTCGCCTCCAACTAGACTTTGTGGCAGTGATCAAACAGATAAGCAATGAAGTCAGATTAACATTTGTCTGATGATTATTGTTAAATCTGAAGGGGGAAAAAAAAAAACAAACTAAAAGCAGCATAAGCCAAATGTGAAGGGCTGTGAGATAAAGCACAAAGCATGATACTGTTTCCAAAAGTCTTCTTGATAGAAGCAAAACAGCTGCTGTACAAGATTATATTTTAATGAATAGCCGATGGATTTCTTTCCTGTTTGTTAATATTTTCAAGAATTATGAGCTGAAAACAACTGCCTGTAGTTAAGAGCAGTCCTTACCTGGGGAATGGGAGGATTCTTGCACTCATGACCTTTATAAACCCCACTTGAATCTTTCTTTCTCATTTGGTGGATTGCCTGCTCTAGAGGCAAAATGCAAATGAAGGTGTGCTGCACAGGTAACTACAAACCTCCTACAGTACTTGGTACAGAGCATAACAAGATACAGCCTATAAAAATGTGTTACAACAGGCAACCAGTTTCCATAGGGGCTTTTTTTTTGTTTCCTTTTAAACTAATGGTTGAACTTCTTCCACATTTCTTGTGTGCCTTTGTAATAGCCCTCCCAAGAGGTTCACTGGCTGTCCTCCATGTCCCCCAGAGGGTAAGGTTGCACATTAGGCTAATCACAAAAAGGGGTGCATTGGAGAAAATGAAAATATCCTTTATAAAGTTTGTCTTTTTTTTTTCCTTCTCTTTTCTATCATTTAACAACTAAATATGCTTGTCTTCCCAGTATCATCTTGATAATGAATAACCTATAGCATTGCTGCTTTGCATGGTATTGTCCTTACTTTGTAAGGTATTGTTCTTTCAAACTTCATTGCATTAAACATATGTGTGTGCATGAACAAAGAAATCTGCCAAAAAAATTTCTCTTGAGAGCTCTACCACCCAAAAAGCATTTAAGCTGCCTCTGTCTGTAGTTCTTTAATCTGCTTTGTGAGGAATTGAAATCACAGAAGTCTTTGTGTACCCATGGACCATCTTCATCTCAGTGGCAACCCAGTGAAGTGCTGCTGTTACGATAGTTGTGCAGGTACCTTTTTCACAGGGTCACTAAAAACTGTAGAATGAGATAGTGAATATTGTTCCTTCTTATTGTTAATAAGGATTAAAGGCATATTACTTAAATGAAAAAGTTTATTTAACTTTTTATTCATTTGAGTTCAAGGAATACTTTTTTCTACGTGCATTTTTGTACTGATGCAACTGAAAGCACTTCTGCAAAGAAAGAAAGTAAATGTAAGTTTAATTCAGATATAAGTTGCCATTACAGAATCACAGAATGGTAGGGGTTGGAAGGGGCCTCTGGAGATCATCTAGTCCAACCCCCCTGCCAGAGCAGGGTCACCTAGAGTAAGTTGCACAGGAAAGCGTCCAGGCAGGTTACCTGGAATAGTCAACATGGATTCACTAAGGAGAAACCATGTTTGACCAGTTTGATAGCCGCCTATGATGGCATGACTGGCTGGGTGGATGA
>NW_010303218.1:0-14741 GCF_000700745.2 Antrostomus carolinensis
GTATTTGTGCCTGGGGTTGCCTTTTCATGCTTTATACAAGATAGAAAAGCTTTCAAAAATAGATAATAGTACAAGTACCACCTAGAGTAAAACTATTTTGTTGGATAGGGAAGAAATACATGTCTTAATAACAGAGCTTGTGGTTATGATAGAGAGTCAAGCAGGTTTCCTGGAAAGAGGAAAGAGACAGTATCTAAAAGAACCAAAACACTATTTGAAAATCTCATGCAAGGAGGAAGACATTCCAAACCAAGAAAAAAAAACAATATAGAGGAAAACAGGGGAGATTCTATAGTTACAGATGTTCAAATGGGTATTTGGGATTGGCACAAACTCAATTCTAAAAGAAATAAAGGTAGTGGAGATGAATTCCCTGGATGAAAACAGACAAAGGAAGCTTTTTCCTAAACACTTGCAAGGTGTGTATATGTGAAGTGCCACTGGTTGTATTCAAAAATTAGATTATTCTTAAAAAAAAATAATTAAAAAGAAGAGCATTTGATTCCAAGCAGAACTTCTTTAACAGATGGATAGGGGAATGGCAGAATAATACAATCCCGTCTGCTGTCTGAGTCCCTGCTGAGAGCTACTTTCAAGCTGATAATACAATTCTATTTGTGGCTAAAATCATGCTGCACTGGCAGTTTAGCTCCTCAGGTTTTTGGGAGGGGTTTTTTTGGGTGGGGAAACAGATTGTTTTGTTTTACTTTTACTTTATTGTTATGAAGTAATGTGAAGATGTCAGCTTAAAAAAAAAAAAAAGTTGAATATGTTGCCTTTTACTTCAAAAGTCACTTGTGCTAAAATCAGAATTGAAAGGATCTTCTGAAAGCCAGTGCAGGAAAGGACGTGAGCAAAAGTTCAAGTCCAGGACATGCACAATGGTTAAAATAACTGATTAATGTTGAATTTGATAGGATATGTATGTATTCTTTAAACAGAATATAGACATAGATATTATCTAAAAAGGACTGAACCATTGAGTTGTGGTCTTCATAGCTGCTCCTTTCATAAACCCACATAGCAGGTATGGGTGTTAATTAAAAAAAAAAAAAATAAAAAAAAATCACCCAAACCCAAAAGGAAACACACCAATAGGACTGATATAAAATGCCAGAGAGTGGTTGACTTCTAACTGGTAGAAGAGGACGTTGTATGTTTTACTGGCCATGGATCCAATGTAAATAATATAGTCAAAAGTCTTCCAAAGATTTTAAACTAATATAATGCTTCTGTAAATACATTAATTAATACTGGGGAGGGGGAAGTTTCAGTTACTTTTCATGTTGATGTTAAAATAGAAACAAGAAAGGTAAACCAAGACACCATGAACCACGTTGCACCAAGGTACAAAGACATTTAGTGCTCCTTTCCTACACATGGATCCAGTCTGGCTCCATGACTACTGCAAGGTCAGCATCTATAGTAATTCTAGCTGCACGCTCACACTCATCACCAAAAGTTGTTGGTTTGTTTTTTTTTCATGGACTAGACTTGGAAATGTAAGATGAGTTCTAGAGATAGAGACACTACCACATAAAAACTGAGTAAGGTCTTTACCATCTCACCAACAGCACTGTCTCCTCTTTCATGTAAGGGGTTGACTTACATGGATATGAAAATATGAAAATGGTTTTCAGTTGATTGTCCAGAACTCTTTTTACTACAGTAGAAACAATTCATGTTATATGATAACAGTGTTGATTATACAGAAGCTGTTGCTTGCCTATGTACCCAGCTCGAGATTGATGTTGACTGTTAGTTCACCTCCACTTTAGTTTATACGACTTTTGTTTCGTTTCAGTACAAGTCCAGGTCCAAGGATTTAAATGTTAATACAGATTTAAGCTGCAATAATGATAACAAATATTCAAAATAACTTGAAACTCAAATGTGAAATCTCGTCACTGATCAGCTGTGGTAGTTTCACCAGTTTCACCACCACACTGAGAAGTCTGCTGATACTTTTGTGGTTGTGTGGAAATTTTATTCCTGGCAGCAGAACTGAATGGGTAACCTCAGAAACCACCAGCATTTTTTGACCTGCCTTTTATGTCAGGATCTAACAGACTGGTGGAGAAGAATTGCAAAAAGTCTGTACCTGGCTTTCAGGACAAACGTCGTTCTTCCTCCTGCAATGAATTCAGGAATTTAGAAGCCTGGCATGTCAAACACAGTGATTTTGCCTGCCTTTTGCATGGGCTCACATGTTTTTTGTTCTCTTTGAGTTTCTCTCACTACAGTAAATATATCTTTTTTGGTAATCTGTACTTGAAACCATTTCTGTCTGCCTCTTTCTCCAAGGAACAAAGAATTTATTGCCAAATCCATAGATTTTTAAAGCCAGAAGATGCTAATAATCCCATATGACTTGGTCTGCTGTGACTGGGAAGCCAACAGAATTATTCTCCTATTTAGCCCAACTAAATCTTATAATTTAATAGGTCTAATCTTAATTTAAATCTCAAGTGGTAGGAAATGGTTCCAAGAATTAAACTTAAAATTTTAAATCTTATTTCTACTTCAAACTTTGGTGACTCCACCTTCAAATCCTTTCATCTTACTAGGTCTCTTCCTGCCTGACATGAAACAGCTTATTGGGACCAGTGTGCAACCATCATCATTCTCACCTTTTCAAACCTCAAGGTCTGTACTAAAGATTTTATATTCCACTTGGCTCACTTAGAAGAATAAGAGCAATCTGCAATTTCTGTTCCAAATAGTTCCCACAACTTCTTCAATGCACAGGAATGTTTGGGTTTTTTTCCATTCCTGTCCTTTCAGAAAGCTGAGAAAGAATTACAAAAATATCTGAAGATTTGTTAAGTGCTTTTCCTCCGTGTTCTCCACCTCCTAGCTGGACATTTACTAAAATATTCTCATTTCAAGTACAATTACTCCTCCACTTCCTCCTACTTCAATGGATCCCTCCTTCTATTTTATCAATAATATGGGGAGGGGAGGAAATAATCACTTTTCTGAACAATATATACGCCAAGTTCATTTTTTAACATAAAGAGTATATCGTATTATTAAAAACTTGGCTTTGTTTCTCTCCAAAGCATATCCCTTCCCTCTACACTCTTTTTTTACCCCTCAGTTTCAATAGAGATAAAGATATAATGAAGTGACAATGCAGTTGGATGGTCCTGTTAGTTCTTGACTATCAGCTGTAACCAACTGAAATTCACCATTTTCTACAGCCCAATATTGTAAGAACTATGAGGTACCAAAAACATGAGGCAAGAATTTCAGTTGTGCTTAGAAAAAAAATAAAAATGGTGGAAACATGAGACATGTAATGAGCAGATGAAGAGTTTGCTAATTAATCGTCCTGGGTAAAAGACCCCAATCAAAAATTATTAGGATGAAGTAGCTTTGATCCATAAGGTCATATTTTCTGTTTACTTCTGCTCACATAATTCTCTTTGGTTACAATTTGAAATGTAATACTGGAAAGCACCAACTAGTGCTGAAAAGCAGTTTGCTACTAAAAGGTTAACTTACATCTCTTAACAGTATATATTATTAAAAAAACCCAAACCAAGACAAATCAAAATGCTGCTGGAACTTTGAGATGGATTATTAATGAATTTTTTTAAAAATTGTTGATGATTCTAAATAAAATATTTAATTAAAAGTAGAGATAAAAAATATTTCATTCTGTACGCAGATTCACTTAGATTTTGTGTAATAGTGAGCAGATTAATTCAGAAAATCCTAGTGCATACCACCAAAGCAAACGACATAGTATAAGGGAAAATCACTATACTCAAAACTTTAGGAAGTAAAAAAGTTTCATTTTCCCAGAATAATCAAAAAGTTTCCTCACTACTTCAATACAACTAGAAAAAAAACCAAAAACTTCCTTTGCAGACAATTTAGTTCAATACATAATTAAATTGGAGTGTGTTACAAATACAATAAAATTAACAACGCACAAAACAACAACAAAAAAGCTCATGCTCCGATTTTAAAATATAAGCACTTGCAATTGCAGATGCTCAATATGACTTTACAAATAAATGGTATGAGCAAGAAAAGCAAGTAAAAAAGCAAGTACTGGGAATGTTACAGGCTCTGTGTATGAATGTGCCCAAGTACCTGTTTGAAGCACTCAGACAACTCAAAATACACGCACAGGAGGTCCCTCATCTTCAAACCACCAGTGTTACTTGACAAACATTATGCTTTATATACAAGTGTATAATTAAAATAAGTCCTTAATTTGCCTTTCCACTTAGAAAAGCCTCTGTCATTCTCAGGCATCCCCCAAACACCCAATAAAAGGGTTGAACTGAACAGAACCTTGATGTTGAAGCGCATGTTGCGCACAATAAATTAATAATCCTTGTGGATTCTGATGTTAATCTCTTACTTTTCCTCACTCTAGTCATAAAACAATTGCTGTTTTTTGCAAAAACTTATTTCACAACAGAAACTGGATGTTTAAGGTGGAATACTGGCTCTATCTTTACGGTTTCTTACAACCTCCTGCAAATTTTCTCCTTTTTAGTCCAGAATCATTCTTATAATAATATCAACCTAATAAGGAGGAGCAGTGAACACAAATGAGTTAGAAAGGAACTGCTTCACCCAGAGGATAAAACTGCAGGAAATGAATGGGGGAAACTAAATGTGCAGGAGTTGAAAGAACAATTTTATTCCTAATATGTGGTTTCCTTAAAGTAAGCTTGCCTCCAGGAAAAGGGCATTTATATTAACTTGTCATACCATTTAGCGCCATAGACTACTCGATTAATCCCAGCTGGAAATGGTGAGTCAAATAGTGAAATTAATAAATCCCAGAGTGGACTGAAGTATTACAAGTGTTTCTAGTTTGAGTGGCGTTACCACTTCAATTGTGTTGATACCTTCAAGAACTCCAGTTCCTCTGCTCTTCAACCTTCTTAGCAACCCCTGCAAAACAATCTCTGCATCACTCATTTCTCTACATAATTCTGCCTCCACCTAGACAGTTTGTTCTTTTTATTGTCTTTCATTTTCTTAATTAAGAAATAAAAATAAAAATAAAAAGGACTATTATGGTTCCTCACTACTTTTGCGTTGCCAGCCATAACTCATCTAAAAGTTAGCGGGGAACTTCAGGAACGTATCAGACACCATCAGCGTGTTTGCAATCGGCAACGCTTGCTGCTGAGGTGACAAACTAAAGAGCAATATAAGCACTAACATGTCAGCAAATCATTTCAGTCTGATGGAAAGTCCTCGGCTGGATTCGTTTCTGGGTTTCTGACAGTGTAAGCAGGAAAAGCTGGGGCTGTGTGAGCCCCTCAAGAGGGAAAACCTGCCGGAAAAGGAAAGGGCAGAGACTCTCTTCTGGAGAGGAGCGGGTGAATCAAATTCCTGGAGGGTCATCTGACTTGAGGAAGCTTCTTAGAAAATGCAAACTGGTCAAGTGATCTTCATTAGACTTGGGGAAAAAACAGCTGCAATGAAGAGTAAACTTACTCTATTTCCTAAATGAGCTTGGAGGGAGAGAGATATACCATGCAGGAAGGACTGGAAAAGAGGAGAGCATTTAATTTATTTTTTTTTTCCATTTTCAAAACGAAGTTATTTCATTCCAACATAGAAAAAGATATTTGACAATATTTCCAAAAGAAGATTTTTGGATTTTTCATTCTAATCTATACCTACATGAAAATTAAAAAAAAAAAAAAAAAAAAAAATCCAAATATTGTAAAGCAATGATTTATTCTCTTTTGCCTTCCCCCAGTGAAATAATAACAATCTTAATTGTTTAATTTTCATTTCATTAGGATTTTTTTTTCTCTCTCTCTCTTTTTTTGGTTGTTGATGTTGTTATCTTCCCCTGCTGGAGGCTAGAATTCTACAAACACAGAAGGATGAAATCTTGCTCCCCAGTGAAGCCAATAGAAGAATTCCCACTGCCTTCAATAAGGGTGGGATATCATCCAGAATGCTCATATTCCCGAGCCCTGGCTGCTATATGCACAATAAATTACGCCCGGTGTCCACCTGTCATTTTGAATTTTCCTGCTTGTCATTTTCTTTCAGTTCACAACTTTTTTTTTTTTATTTTTTATCTGTTTTTTAACCGTCTGATTTTTGAGCAATGGGTTTCAGATATTACGAGAGGGGCGAGACAGAGGGATTTTGGTGTCACTCTATGATGGCCCCTGCCAAGTGATAATGGACTGACATTGACAAATCCCCAAGAGGTAGACCTGACAGCTAACGGATGCTGTGAGATCAGTCTCCAAGAACGGTTTAAGGTTAAAGGGGCAAAAACAGCACAAATACTCCACACTTGCCTGATTTGGAGTCTTCCAAATGAAATGTGTTGAGACTGAGAGAAAGCAAAGCCAGCAGTGGCCAAGGGAAAGCAGGGGGAGAAGAGACGGTGCCGTGAAATCTTTACATCGAACCCGACACATCAGTCATTGCAGAATCCTTCACGGACTACAGGTAGTGATGATTTATAGGTGGGAAGCTTCAATTTGGGAGGCCATAAGCACATTCTTTGATCTAGACTTCTACAGATTTGTTTCCTATGTACTCAGTAAGTAATAAGTGATTTGCTATTGATTTGTCCACAGGCAGAAGAAAAGTGGATTGGTGCTGTAACCCCAACGTGAACGGGAACTTCAGGGACATTGCTACAGCAGGGGAATGCACACAGACAGAAAAATTTACAGATCCTTTTAACGTGCCCAAAAATGCTCCAGCTAAAGCTGGAACATTATCAAACTCTACACAATTTCATTTACTTTAAATCATTGTATCTGATCCCAGCTAACAACAGAAATACACGATAAAAGAAAACCCCTAGCAATGACGATCCAAAATCCCACACACAGGTTCCCAACATGCAGTGAGTGAGCGTTATCTTAAAGAGCTTAAAATGTTGCCAAGAAGAAGAGCAGAAGAGAAAAGTCCAACCTATAGCAAATGCTTTTCCAGTTACGTAATAACTTAATTATTCAACGCCATCGTTAGTGCAAAGCAGTCCAAAGCTGTCCCCTGCCTTTGGTATTGTAAAGCTGGGTAAACAATTTGTCTTTCAGAGCAATTTTTTTGTTTCTCTAGAAAATTTCGCCTTGATTTCTGTTCCTGAATTGTAATGTTATGGGCTTACATACAGAATAATAGATGAAAAATATCTAATGCTAAAAATTGTCTTTACTGCTCCAAGAATGTCTTCCAGCATTCAAACTTCCTGACTCACGTGACAAGATGTCTATGAGTTGTGTCTGTGACGCTACCTCCTGACCACATCTGCTTCTAGCCATACAATTTTAATTACAAAACACATTCATTCACTGGTTGAGTAAATCTCAGGGGCTGGATTTTTATTTTCTGTGAGCATTTTAAGGAATAAAATTTTATTAACAGACATTGTTTATGGACAGGTATAAAGAAATGGGAGTCATGTAAAAATTGATAATACTATTCTTCATATTATTTGGCAAGGTTTAATAAAGGTTGGATGCAATTAGCAAAGGGAATAGCTTGGACCCAACATAACTGGTAGTAGAACTCCATTTACCTTCCCACAGGGATAAGATTTGTCCCAATATGAAAGCACAATATATAAGAATTTCTACCTTTGAACAGTAAAACAAAGGAAAAATAAAAGTTTAAATCATTTTTTTTGTTGTTGCTTTGGGGTATTTGGCTTTTTTTCTTTTTTTTTTAGACTTACTCTTTTTCCTGTATCTTCACGATACTTCACAAAACCAAAGTCAGCTAAAGTCTGTTTTTAAGCTCAATTTACTAAACATTTCCCTGCTCAAAGAGTTTCCCTAAGAGCAAGTAACTGGGCTTTAAGAAGCCAGTTCCTTCACCGATCAATCTTCCATAGAATGGCTCGAAACAACAGCAGAAGTATGCTATGCTCAATAAAAGGTTTTTATACCCAAATACTGGTCTTATTCTAGTTTGACTAATAGCAGCTTTAGGCAGCTAAGAAAGAAATGTGAAAGAATGAGTACGAGAGGTTAGAAAGTTTGTTTCAGTGTCTGTACATTATCTAATAATCAGTTGTTCTCTCCTCCACAAAAATGGAATTAAAGACAATAAAATTACAGTAAAACAACTTTTTATAAATATATTTTTGGATGAGTGCAAAAGCAGGTGTATAAGTGAAGCCCAGCCACTTGGAAGGACTGACACATCCCTGACGTTCTGACCAATGCAAGACAGGAGTCAGCCTGCTGCAGGGATCAGAAGTGCTGTAAGCATGAGACAGGATTTCTGCTTCTGCTCTGCAGTCACATCATTGAAGTGATTAAAAACTACAAGGCCGCAGAGTGTGTGTGTATGCCTGCACTGCCAAGTTCATTGCAGACTAATTTTCATATAGAAATAGTAAGGGAAGGGGAATAAATTAATTATGTGGGGTTTTTTTTTTCTCCTAGGGACTGCATAACTGAGTTGGTCATAGATGGTCTATCACATGTGTAACACGTACATAACATGACATTAAATACTGACAGAGTGAATAAAGTAGAGCTTTTCTATCTTTTTTTGAAGCTATGTAATTTAATATTTGCTAGGATCAGAACCATAGTTTAGAAAGACTATGCAGTAAGTCAAAGTGCATAGTAAATCTAATTTACCCAAATGTAGACTTCAGTGTTTGATAAACTAGGTTTGTTTTTTTTTGTTTTGGGGTTGGTTTTTTTTTTGCTAAAACTGAGATCTTGGGCAACGTGAAATGAAGATATTTTTAAACAAAAAATGGTGAAAAATTAAGACAAATGGAGACATTCGTTTCATGAGTACATCGGGGAAAATAGTGAAAAAACTGAAAAACACTTTTAATGTATCTTAACTCTTAAAATCTTCTTCCAGGCCAAACTGAGCATTCAGAGGAGACATTATGAAAGGTCCTAAAAAAGCATGGCTAAGGAGCAGACCTAGATAAAAGACAGTTAATTACGCTCACAGATATTTATTACCTCAAAGTGTCTAAATAAAATGTAGCTTTTAAACTATTATCCAAGCAAAACCAATGATTTTAACTGGTTCTTTTTTACCCTGTATTGATATTCTGTAGAGAAAAACATACATAAGCACAATTTCTTAAAACACACCCAATACCAACAAGCATAATTTCTGCATGTAAAGAACATCCTGAAAACTAATAATAAACGCGCTTTCTCTACCAGTTGGAATTTCTTAGGAACACAGCCTTGAAAACTGTATTTGCCATAAAACACACTGAATATGAATAAAAACCCCAGGCTCTTAGTTTTTAAGTGAAGAAAAGTGGTGGCAATTATATAAGTAAATGCACAGTTAATATGAAAATGCATGGAAAATAATTTTCTCAGGAGTCCCCTAATTTTGAAATCATAATCATAATGTGAATTTACATACAGCACATGATTGAGAATTGAAAATACAGACTGTTATTTAGCAAAACAAGAAGGGACATTCATGAAACAATGGGAAAAAAAAACAAAAAACACACATGTTTATATTTAGCATTTTACTTTGCTATTTTCCCCAAAAGAAAATCTATATAAATTTATATTGTTTGTTCTTTGCTTTTCTCTGACAGTTAGAAAACAGCTGTTGTACTGCATTGGACTTTGACTGGCTAGATTGCAAGGCTCAATAATCTGTCTCGGCTCAGGGTTAAGTGATGGAATTCATTTAAATGCCCCAGAAGTAATCATCCACAAAGAGTACATTATTTCTCTTTTATGAATTTTCAAACCTAATACTGATGGGTGGCATGCAATTAAACCTGATCAATATGTAATTTAGGTGGGCTGACATGTTTTCAAATTCTCAGAATATAGATTCTTTCAATATTGCAAGAGCTTAGTGAAATACTCAGCCCTTATGAAACAGCCAAAGCAGTTTAGTACAGTAAAGCGACAAAAATACACCTATTCCATAGACAAACGAGGGAGAAATTAAAGCTACAGACACTAACTTTTCAAAGAATTAATTATCTTAGTAATAAATGCAGACTTTTCTTAGAAGAATTAAAATAACTATTGCGATGGAAATTAGCATGCAGATTGAGAGGTTTATGTACTGCATTATATAAAGATGTGGATTATTTTTTTAACGAGATATTTAAATATCACTCTGGGAGAATTTTGTGATAACAGCCAGTTACGTATCACAAATATTTCTCCTGAAAGATTGTATTAGCAATAAATTTTTTGAAAGTTTATTTGTTCCTTTGTTTTTTTGGTTTTGGGGTTTTCTTTAATGCGGATTATCATAATGATCCTTTGTGTTAAGCTAATAAACAAGGAGCAGTACATTGCCTTGTGACCCTAAAGGTCATCAGTGACAGTCTCTAGTATTACTAATTACCTCGCTGTCATTTACACAATAAGAATTACACTTGAGTTCTTATAATCTTACATGGACCAATTTTAAAATGAATGCCTGAGGTTCTAGCCTGCTTCCTCTTCTGTTTCCACAGACGGCACTCAAATAACTGTCCAGAAAAAATATCATCACACATTATTCTTTAAGAAAGCAATATCTGACAAAGTAAGGAAAGTTTTAATCCTTAGATATTTACAGTACCGATATTAGAAAACCTTATTTATAATTTTTACACTGGTTTTAGATCATGAGGAAAGGCTAATTTGTCTGTTGTCCCCGGCTGTGACGCTTTGCTGTCACATACAAACACCAGTTATCAGCTGCTTCTGATTCTTTTTGAATCTCTCAGGATTATTTTTCTTTACATCATCACACAACTTCTGCAAATGCTGAAGTTGTATCAATATTCCTTAACTATGAACCACAAATGAGAACGTCACCTAGGATAAATTAAAAATAAATAAATAAAGATAAAATAAATAGTCAAAGACTCGGCCAAAAGGTGTTTTCTTGTCTTAAGAGTTTTTGAAGTCATCTTCTTTTGCATTTATCCCATATGAAAGTATATCACTCATTCTCCTGAAAAGTTTCCGTTGGACTCGATATACTTAAAGGTCTTTTCCAACCAAAACGATTCTGTGATTCAATCAGATACGGCCATAAGTAGTGGCAGAATTTTGAAATCCTTTTCTTATGAAGCAGGAAGGGACTGGGAGAAAGCAGAGTCCTGATTTTTTTCACAGCTCTGTGGGTGTAAATCTGCTATAAGGTTGTTGGCTTCAGTTATTCTGGATTTTTGGAATGTGATTGTAGATCTAATGGGTGCACGCAGACCTCTACCCCCCCTGCACACTCAGTGACCAGGATATTCATCCACACAGCCCAGGTTAATCCTGCAGAAAGTGGTGGTAGCCTTTGAGGGGCAAGGGTAAGGAGGCTTGTAGGGTGAAATAAGAACAATTTAATAACTGAAATAAAATAAAATTTAAATAATAGTGATGTTAAAATAATAATTATAATAATAACAGTAATAAAATATGCAAATGAGTGGCACCCAGTGCCATTGCTCACCACCTGCTGACCGAGCCCAGCCCGTTCCCAGATCACGATCCCGGAGGAGCGACAATCCTGAACCGAAACCGCAATCCCGGGAGAGCCAGAGCCCAAACCAGAGACCCAGCAAGAGAGGGACCCTGGTTAATCTACTGAAAATAATTTTATATGATACAGAATATCCCATTGGCACATCCAAATGCCAATTTGGGTTACTAATTTTAACATTCCTCACCCCCCTGAGACCTTGCCCCTGCAGACCAGCAAAACACAAAGTCCTTCAACTTCCAGTGACAATTGAAAACATCGGTGTGTTATCAACGTTCCTCTCATACCAAATCCCAGCTGAAACCAAACCCCAGCGCTGTTCTAGCTGCTAAAACCAAACCCAGCTCTGTCCCAACTCAAAACCAGGACAGTCTTAAACGAGGGAAAATAAACCAGCGCCGTTCCCCTGAGTATACGCTGCAGCAATGAGAAATGTCACCTTTCATAGCAAAATGCCTGCGACATCGAGAGACCTGAACAGTGTAATCCAACGGCCTATACCCTCACAACTCAACAGCAGGGGGTCTGTGAACACAGAGGTGCCAGGATACACGTGTACCCACAAACGGGAAATAATCAGATAAAGCCTTTGCTCAGGACTGCAGCTGGCACCTTTCCCCACTGCTCAAGGCACAACCAGGCCGGTTTCTAAATGACCTGCCCAGCCTATACATTAAAATTAGACCTCTTCAGGTTTTAAATTATCAAAGATTGTTTGACCTTCACAAAAGCCAAATAAAAGTCAGGATTATTTTAGATCAGCTGAACAGAAGGTTGGTTTTTCTACAGAAAAGGAGTCTGTGTCAGAAACCAGGGATGAAGAAATTCCGATCTAAAAGTATGAGCAGCCTACTTCCAAAGTAAATAAAAATCCCCAGCTGTTCTACTGCACAGTTTGGTTAACTGCTGAACAGATCGTATTTCTAATATTATCCAATCATAATTCTAATTATCTAATATTATCTAATTTTTAATATCTAATAACAGACAATATTTATTTGGTACCTTTTCCTCTATTCTGTTTGGGAGTACATTTCGACGAGTGTCAAAACCAAGGAACTTATACTTTGAATTATTGATACAAAGATCAGGAAACTTTGAATTTATACAAAGACCACCAACAATATGAAAAATATTTTGTAAAAATACAGTAGATTTACTTAAAAATTGCACCTCCTAGGTGCCAAACGTGCAACTATAAAGAGGCAGCAGGTACAACATGAGTTGAAAACAGAAATACATTTATTTCCAGTAGGGAAAAACATTCTAGAATCAAGCAGCTTTATAAAAAATGCATTAAGGGTTTTCAACATCATGCTAAAAGCTGTAGGCTTAAATAGAAAACATTCATTAAAAATTTCTACAGAAAGCAATAGGTTACTATCCCAGCTGCGGAAAGGTATTTCATCTGTAAATTAATAAGCCTTTCTAATAGCTACAGCCGACTGGATTTAGACATAAGCTCGACCCTCTGTTTACTGTTCAACTCTAGAAAATCTTCTCCAAGGATTTATTTCTCTTTTTAACTAATAGGAATATGATTGCCCAGCACTTCCAGCTTCCACCAAAACCCACAGGAGTTGGCTGATGTTACAGGGAGCCCGGCAGGATCTGGCCCACCTTTGCCTTCAATAAAATGCTAAGCGAGTCCCTGGGATGTGTCATTTCAAAACGCCTGAAGTGATATGAAGGGGAAGACTTTCACTGAGCTATTTGCTGGTCACTGGGACAGAAATGACAAAGGATTCTGTCCATTAGTTTTTCAATACAGTGTTCAATAGGAGGAGGAAATTGATGGTGTAACAGTGGCATCACATTGGGGAAACTCACGATGCGGACAATAGCACTTCCAATAAAAGGGCTTTTGATTTTCTGTGTGTCAAACTGTTTTAATATTAGGGCATTTCTAGGTCAATGAAGGGTTAATGCAGCACCATAAATCATATCCAAACAAGAGCCCTTAACTGCCCATGTTCAAAGTAGCGTTCAACTATGGTCAAAAAAAAAAAAGCATTAAGAGAAGAAAGAGAAAAACACAGACACACAAAAGTAGGTTGCAAAAAAAGCAATGCAGAGCCCCAGCTATTCCACTGCCCCAAACCTGACATTGACACAGCATACTGAAGAGAGTGAATAATAGGTGAATTAGAAATTAATGATTCCTCTGCTATGTAAATGGCAATTAAAGGACATGCCATGCTGCAGGCTCTGTCCTAAAACTCTTCTCCATTTGTTTGGATTGAAATTCATAGCATATGTAAATGCAGCAATGAGATCTGGTATGTGTTTCCTGAAAGCAAAGAAATCCAGACACAACTTGCACAGACATGTTCCTAAATTTACATTTACAAATTCACCTTTAAAATAAGAATTTCAGGGTGGGAGAGGGGTGTGTGTGTGGGGAGGGGTTGGGGGGGGGGGGTGCTATGTAGCTCATTTCTCAGTATGAATAAATAATGGCTACACCAAGTAACACATTATATCTTTTAACACAGCACAGTAGCAAAACTCAATAATTTACATTGATTATAATCCTACACATCAAAGTGTTACTCTAACAAAGCAACACAGTGGCTGCTATTTGTAAGTGCCTTCTGTCCTGAAAGGTGCTAGAAAGGGCTGTTTTCCTTTCATGGTGTCAAACCGTTAAGTTTTTATCTCATATATATAAAAAAAACCAAACAACAAAACATCCTTTCATCTCCATTACATGTAAGTGCAATTAATAAAATGTCAAATTCAATAAAGAATAGAGGAGTTGCAGTAAAGGGATGCATTTGCTGGTTTATTTGTGCTTTTTGTTTAGAATGGCTACATCTATCACACAAAATAGGGAGAAAAGGCTTTTGGAGCAAAAGAATCCTTTAGGGACATTGTCCAACAGGAGGAGATCACAGTCCAATGCTGGTTTAGTACTGAAGTAGTAAGATCTACTTAAAATCAAAATTCCAGTCCAGCTTTGGTAGTTACTGTACCTTGCAGTCAGTCTAAGAAAAGAATGATTCAGAAGCGGGGAAACTTCGACACATTTGTCATTTAAAATCTGCAAATTCCTGCAATATTCTGTGCTCGCATGTGAAACAAATGGGCTTCTGGGAGGGAAAGCTGCATTGACAAACTCAGCAAAGAGCAATTTTCTGTCATTTAATGAAGGATGGAGGGAGGCCTTGATAAAGTACCCACTCATTACAAGTTTGGTTTTGTATGTGTGTCTGCGTGTGAGACAGAGGGAATGTGTGTGCGTTGATGAAAGGGCAATCTCACTAGTTCAATCTTCTCAGACAACTCGGACTTGC
>NW_010303218.1:14770-18441 GCF_000700745.2 Antrostomus carolinensis
AATCCCGTTGGACACACTTTCACATACCTAATATCTGCTGGTTCCTTTTTGCTGAAAAATGCACAAGGTTTATCCCTGTTCATACGTTGTCTCTTTTGGTCTGAAATGTGCCAGTCAATTCATGAACATCTATGAAATATTATAAAAATGGGATGAAAAGTTAGAATCCCATATATACATATTGTACATAAACCACTCAAACACTTGCACATTGTGGTTAGTTTTCAGAACCAGGGATGCCTGTGCTGTATATATTCCTAGATAGTCTCTGAAAATAAGACAACAATTACCTGTTTCATCCTCTGTCTAATACCAAAGGCAGAATAAACAGATTTATTTATTTATTTATTTATTTTACTACTGTAATGAATTCAGCTTTGCTGTTTAGCGTATCTGTAGGAGGTTTAACTCAGAATAAATTAGCAAAGCACGTGCTCAGAAATACTCATATATTGTGAGTGGGTGCATATTTTCCTTTAGGAACTTGTAGTCAAATTGGCATTTGGATATGCCAGTGGGATATTCCATATCTTACAATATCCTGCTCAGTATATTAATGAGGGTTGAACAGAAAGGGGCTCATTCAGGCTCTCCCTGGCTCTCCTGGGACTGTAGTTTTGGTTTCAGGATTGCCTCTGCCCTGGGATTGCTGGTGGGAAAATGGGCTGGCATTGGTCAGCGGGTGGTGAGCAATTGCACTGTACATCCCTCATTGTATATTCCATTCTTACTGCTATTAAAATTATTATTTTCATTATTATTTTATTTCAATTATTGAATTGTTTCTATCTCAGCCTACAAGTTTTCATTTTTACCCTTCCGATTCTCTCCCCCATTTCTCATGCAGGGGAGGGTGAGCGAGTGGCTCTGTGGTGCTTGGCTGCCGGCCAGGCTACAACCATCACACTCATCAATCCTTTTTTTATTCCTTTGGGTGAAAACAATTCCCTGGGTTTGGAGTAAAATATAATTAACTATTAGTGCTAACAAAAAAAAAATAAGACAGCATAGTTGTGACTGGAACTGTTGCATATTTGTATCGACCTCAGATTTTAAGACATTTGATGAGCAAGTCTAAGGCTCCCTGAACGAGGTCGTGATTCTCTTAAAGTCAATGAGGCAGATCCAAGGCCAGTTGGATCTTCTTAGGACTCCAGTGAAAATTTGTATATCCTGGAATCTCAGTGTATGTGCCGTTTGTCTTAGATACAAGAGAAAGAGATTAAATTAATTTTACTGGTGACTAGGCTTGCCTTAGCTGTTTTACGTCATGCAACACTTGTAGTTGTGATTAGTAAACAAACACCAGCCTGCTAACACCATTAACCATATGCTTATACATAAATAAAGAGGTAATTTCTAAGGAGCCATGATGGCTTATGCTGTATTAGGGGAGGGGAAAAACAAAAACCAAACCAAAAAAACCCCCAACATGTAAAATTAGAATGGTTAAGAGAGAACCATCACAGTTTAATGCTAAAATTTCCCAATATTTCAATGAATAAAATTGTATCTATGTCAGAAAACTAAAATTTCAGGATGGTTGTTACTGATACCTGATAGTTTCTGTATTTTTTACATGCACACATAATTATACACTCTTAATATCTAAATTGTGCATAGCAATTCTATACTCCTCCTCTGTCCTACCGCCCTTTTTCTTCTCTACTGATAGTAAAAAAGCATCTGAGCCGTTTCATATAATGCTTGAGTTGGTATTGCAAAAGTGAGATAGGAACAGTATTTCCTTCCCTACATATGGAAATAGTTTACTAAATAATATTTTGTCTGATGCCTTGAAACACAGAACATCAAAATTTAGTAAAAGAGTATATTTCTTGGTATATCCCTGTTAGAATAATGATAATATTTCACACTAGGGCCCTAAAGCTGTGGAATATTTTATTATACAATGTACATTTTCAGAACTATCTTGCTATTTAAATACCTTCACTAGTAAATTATTTCAAAACCTTATTACAAGCATATGTGTTTGAATATATATGGCAAGCCTTATAAAGATAAATTATCTTAGATACCTAGTTCCAACAACGTTCAAACTAAAATTTTCTGAGTGTCTTTACCACACAAACCCTCCAGTGTTTCTCTCCAGGAGCCAAACCCACAATGTTCTGATACTTTTGAGAGGAGCAAAATTAATGTTTACTAACTGAAGCAGCCCATGGGTTTGACACTGAAGCACTGCAGTAAATACAGCGTCCCAGCTGGTATCAACATCGAGAGCCGGTGATCCATTACACATCCTGGCTCTGATTCAGCATCTGCTAGCATTGCAATCATAAATCTGCTTGTGCTGGCCAGGTACGTCAAACTTGCAACAATACTTTGGATTGTTGAAAGACATATGTGGTCCTTACAGAACTCTGGTCCCTCCCTCCAGTTTTTGTGCTGATAGGACTTTTTGCTCGATCGGACCTGTGCTGTACTTCAGCGTAAATTAATTCTACAGCTTTTTAACAAACACCTGCTTTTATCCTGAATATAGAATCATCATAGAATCCCAGACTGGTTTGGGTTGGAAGGGACCTTAAAGCTCATCCAGTTCCAACCCCCCTGCCAGCAGCAGGGACACCTTCCACTAGACCAGGTTGCTCAAAGCCTCATCCAACCTGGCCTTCAACACTTCCAGGGAGGAGCAGCCACAGCTTCCTTGGGCAACCTGTTCCAGTGTCTGACCACCCTCACAGTGAAGAACTTCTTCCTAATATCTCATCTAAACCTCCCCTCTTTCAGTTTAAACCCATTTCCCCTTGTTTTGTCATTAACTGGCCTTATGAAAAGTCCTTCCCCAGCTTTCTTAAGGTAACACGTTCTAACTGGCAATTTAGCTTGTAGGCAAACTCAAGATTTGACAGCACAGCTACTGAGGCTGAGAAAGCTGACTGGAAGTTTCAAGTGAACATAGAAATCAAAGGGTTTTTTGAAAAAAAAAAAAAAAAAAAAAAACAAAAAGCAAAAAAAAATAAAAAACTACACCAAAAAAACAACATCTTGAATCTCAAGCCTCACAGACTGTAGTCTGATGAAGTCTACCTAGATAAAACTCACCTCTACATGAATATAACCAGTTTTAACACACAACCTCATACCAATATTTGCACAGTGACGTTGCTTCAGTTAGTAGCCCAAATGCATTCGAGGAACACGTTAGTGCTGTACACCCTCACTGAAGCAGCGTGGAGAGCCATTACCTCACTGAATTACCAGATGATGCTTGCCGAGTGAGACAAGAGGCACTTGAAGCAAACAGCAGCCTCAGCTCGTGAGGCACGAGAGTGAAAATAAGCTCCTGAAGTTACCGCTGCTTTCCTGAGTGTTGGTTTAAACAGCACTTTTCCTGGAAGAACTTTGCTACATCTCTTCAGAAAAGTGTTTTTTCTTGTTGTTTTTTTTTCCCCGAGGTGTTTCTCCATTTGCTGATTTGGAATGAAAATATAAAATAAAACCAAAGAGATAATAACGTAATTTACTCTGAAAACTCCTGAAATATACTTAATGACAAAAAATTTGATTCCCAACCTTTTAACAATCTTCCAAAGGAATCCTGATTTCTAAATAATAACAATGGCTGTATAATCAGGACCTGAATAGTACATACAATAAAAGCACATGTTTAGACTCATAGAACGTTGTGAGTTGGAAGGACCCAC
>NW_010303219.1:0-2381 GCF_000700745.2 Antrostomus carolinensis
GCTTTAAGGTCCCTTCCCACCCAAAACAGTCCATGATTCTATGATTCTATGACAATATGGGTAGGAGATGCTATCTGTGAACCTGGCCTCATGTCATTCTGGAATCGGCAGTTCAGGAACTATGCAGGAGACTTATCTGCAGCATAAGGACAAAGAGTCATCAGTATTCCTAAATTTATCCATTCAGGGTCATAGAATGTGTCTGAGGCCTTAAACCTACCAAGATAGACAAGGGAACTATATCGCTGCATGAATTACCACGATCTATCTCAGGTATGAGGGAATGAATCTCACCCTTCAGGATCTAGACTGAGTTCTAATTACTGGGGATTAGAGGACATCATGTCAGAAGGTGGTGGTAGATAATCCTGTAGCCAGAGAGGAAAACTGTGGAGATCAGAAAGACCCATGAGAAAAACATGAACTTCTGACCAGAGTGAGAATTTCATGGCTCTCAAAAAGGGAAGAAGATCCTGTATTTTTGCTGATACTGCTTTGGGCTGCCAAACATCAGAATTGAAACAGATCTGGTTAGGATGATTTTTCTTTGCTATTCACTGCTCAATATGGAAAGCTCTCAAATATATTTTTGCATCAAATGTGGCAGATGATTTTTACATAAAATAGGAAAGAGTCTGGATATGCTTCAGTATTTTTCTCCCTGATGGCTCATTTCTTTCTAATAAGGCTGCGTATTACCTCATCATTTTACACTGTAATAACTGCACTGGTAATTCAGCCCACACTGAATTAGGAAAACAATAAAAGTGCATCTTCAGTTGTGTGTTCACTTTCTGCCCTGTGAAGTTTGTTTCTTAATTTGCAAGTAATTTGCTCTGTGCTACTTTAAGGGAAGGCAGATAAAGAAAATGGGGACAATATGGATGAAGATAAGACTTCAGTGTTTGTTCTCAGTTCCCATAAGACAGAATTCCCCAGTTGGATACTAATAAAACAACTCATCCTTGGCTATGAGGTCAACTCCCACAAGGCACTGACTTGTTACTCCTGGATTGTGTCCTTGGCATGTGGTCAATCTAATGCCATATGAGGTCATGGCTTTGATTTTGGGATGAATTTCACGCTGAGCAGCAGTTTCATCTCACAGCAAATACTACAGGCTCTGGTCAGAAAGAGTGGGATGCATTTCACTGAAGTTTATGCAGCTGCATCACAGGCATTCATGTAAGGTTGCTCTATGACTGATAAGAGATGAACAGCACTACCTGGCTGCAATCTTGAATGGATTATCATGGAATCATAGAACCATTAAGGTTGGAAAAGACCTCTAAGATCATCAAGTCCAACCATAATGATCCTTTGGGCAATGCCTGTTTACCTCTACTGCTATGAAGAGGCCAGACAGCTAGTTTAGACAGAAGTATCTATTCTGCAGACATCTGCAGCACTGTAAGACAATCCATATGAAATGTATTAATGATCTGGATGATGGGGCACAGTGCACCCTAAGCAAGTTTGCTGAAGACACAAAACTGGGAGGAGTGGCTGATATTTTAGAGGATTGTGCTGCCATCCAGAGGGACCTTGACAGGCTGGAGGGAACCTTGTGAAGTTCAACAAGGGAAAGTGTGAAGTCCTGCATGTGGGGAGGAACAACCCCAGGCACCAGTACATGCTGGGGGCTGACCAGCTTTTCTAAGAAAAACCTGGAGGTCCTGGCAGACACCAAGTTGAACATGAGCCAGCAATGTGTCCTTGTGCTTCCTGGCCTGCATTAGGAGGAGTGGTGCCAGCAGGCCAAGGGGGATGATCCTTCCCCTCTACTCAGCACTGGAGAGGCCACACCTGGAGTGCTGTGTTCAGTTCTGGACTCCACAGTACAAGAGACACAGACACACTGGAAAGTCCAACAAACAACTGCAAAGATGACAGAAGGACTGGAGCACCTGACACACGAGGAAAGGCTGAGAGAGCTGGGACTGTTCAGCCTGGCGAAGGGAAGGCTCTGGGGATGTTATCAATGTATATTAATACCTGAAGGGAAGGCATAAAGAAGAGGGAGCCAGGCTCTTCCCAGCAGTGCCCAGTGACAGGACAAGAGGCAATGGGCACAAACTGAAACACAGGAGGTTCCCTCTGAACATCAGGAAACTGAGAAGGTGACCAAGCACTGGCACAGAGTGCCCAGAGAGTTTGTGGAGTCTCCATCCTTGGAGGTCCTCAAAAGCTGTCTGGACATGGTTCTGGGCAATCTACTCTAGGTAGTCTTGCTTGAGCCAGGGTTAATATGGACAAGACTCTCAGAGGTACCTTCCAACCCCAGCCATTCTGTGGTTCTGTGACCTCAGTAACACTGTAATTAAAAATTCTGTACCGTAAGGGAAGTACTTTTGCACTGGCCTCACAAATCATGACAACTT
>NW_010303219.1:2412-21728 GCF_000700745.2 Antrostomus carolinensis
GCAAATCATACTGGGACAGGTGTTGGGATCCACACTCAGATGTCACAGGCTTTGCTCATGGTAATCTCCCCTGGAGTCCAATCCACAGTGGTGGACCAATATCGTAGTGACTCACAAAAATGTTACTTTTTTTTGGTTAGCTTTCCTTAATGATATTGAGCATTCCTTTCACCTCACTCCTAGGAACGTACAGGTATAATTTCACTAAAGCAAGAAGGAACCCACCCCAGATGAACCCCTGTGCTCCCAGGCAGTCTAGGTGGACCCCCTTCCCCTCGTGATGTACAGGGAACTACAAACTGACCCATACCGTGCCCTGGATGAAGAACTTGTAGACCATGTGAATAATTAGGCAGGACCAGAAGACATGGAGCAGCTGCAGAATTATCAGGAGAACATTCACGAAGTAGTATCCAAAGAAGGGCTGGAATATCTCCATGGAGTAGTAGTAGGTGTTATAGAGCACTCTGCAAGAGAGAGGGAATTGCAATGGAGGGAAAGTGCTTTGGTAGAAGGCTCATAATTAAGCCCCAGAAAGCTCTAGACACAGAGGAAGTTTCAGGTCAGTCACTTCCTTCTTACAGATAACATGTGAGCCAAATTTCAGTTCCCCACCAGAAATAAGCAGGTAGAGCCATAGGCCAAGGCCTCCTCCCCTGCAGTAGCCTTCTGGACTTTAAGACCACTCTATGAACTCCAAGGCAGACCACCCTAGTTTACTCCAAGACAGGTGCATCAGCCATGGGGCACTGTAGCCTATGCAGGGACATATGCTCAAGGACTGAGAAGCAAAGGCTGCAGCAGAAGATTTAGCACCCAGCTGAACTATCCTGTCCCTCAGAAGGCAGCTTCTCCATTTCCCTTGACAGCACCAGACTCACGTGTAGGGGAAAACGACCAGGCGGCTGATGAGGAAAACAGCTGAGAAGATCATAAAGAGGCTGTCACAAGTTTTTTTCCACTTCATGTAATTGAATATCTTAGTTGGCTGGAAGGAGAAAGAACAATAAAAATATCAGGCCAAGACAGTGCATCTGCACGTGCTCCAGAGGCCAATGAGCCAGACATGATACAATGTGCAGGCGGGTGATCACACCTCCTCCCCGCTTGCTCTCTGCAGGGCACCCTACGCTGGGTCAGGAGACATCACTGAGTTATCTGTGACACATGGTAATGCTTGGCCTATACTGAGCTAGATCAAAAGATTCCCTTTGGCTGAAGAGCACCATTGCTAACTAGGCTTTGCTTGGCATGTAAGATGTGGAAGCTCACCTCTAGGAAGCAATCAGAAGCATCATGAATCACCAACACCAGCGTCCCAATGCGGATGTAATTGGCACAGTATGAAAAACTGATCAGGAAGATGGTTGCAGCGTGATGGACTATCTGCTCCTTGAAGTCCTGATGAGAAAGGGGACAACAGAGAATAAAATACGTGATGCACCTTCTGCCTTGGTTAAATCATGCCTCCTGCAGGTAGCCATGAAATCTCTCTACCCGATGACTAAGAAACCTCCCACCACAAGGTCTAACCCATGTAAGTCTTTTACCAAACACATTCTAGAAATGTAGGCAACCAATGGACCCAGGAATGAAGAGCTGTGTACCAGACACCAAGGTCAGGGCAGAAGGAGGAGATGCTCCAGGTACAAGAGCAGAGATTCCCCTGCAACTTGTCGTGAAGACCATGGCGAGACAGGCTGTCCCCCTGCAGCCCATGGAGGTCCATGGTGGAGCTGATGTCCACCTGTACCTGTGGAGGACCCCACGCTGGAGCGGGTGGATGCCCAAAGGAGACTGTGACCCCGTGGGAAGCCTGTGCTGGAGCAGGTTCCTGTCAGAACCTGTGGCCCCATGGACAGAGGAGCCCAGGCTGGAGCAGGTTCCTGGCAGGATTCATGACCCTGTGGGGTCCCATGCTGGAGCTTATGGTGTAAACGGAGGACCTCACAACAAAGAACACTCTCTCCCTCCACCACTAATGGTCTGATGATGGTGCAAATCAGAAGACAAAAGAATAAGACCCAATGATTCAGTACAGTTTCAATATAAAGAGAGCTTCCTTTCTGTCCCAAAGCAGTGCCCGTGTCCATCTCTGCTCTGTGCCCCGTGCGTGCCTGTTTGCACAATCATCTCACACCCCCAGGGTTGCTGATGGAGACCCACAACCACCCTTGACTTACAAGGTGTGTATATTCGCAGCCTCAGTGCCCACGTGTGCCTACGTGATCCCGCAGCACCCTGTCTGTCAGGGCACTGGCACCTAGGAACACATGCAGCTTAACTGTCTCTATGATCACTGCAGCCTAGAAGAGTCCCAGAAGAGCAATTTTGAAGTTTGGACTTTAAGTTTGGATTGAGAACTCTGCAGGAGTCTGCACTTTGTGTTCACTTCCCAGAGGAGAGGGAATCCAGTGACTGTGAATGGAAATTACAGAATCACAGAATTGGCTCAATAGGAAAAGACCTTTAAGATCATCAAGTCCAATTGTTAACCCAACGCTGACAAGTCCCCTAAACCATGACTAACCCATGTCCCTCAGCACTATGTCTCATATACCTCCAGGGATGGGGACTCCACCACTGCCCTGGGCAACCCCTTCCAAATTCCTTGGAATGAGCAAGGACGGAATCCCCCAAAACCTCAGACTAGTGCTACACACATGCTCTTGGAGATCACTCTCCCGAGTGTTCAGCTTGAGTCCTGTTTGTGCTTGGTTCTGCCCCGAAGCTGCCACTCACCTTCCTCTTCACATCAAAGGGCAGGGTGAAGACCAGCGACCAGTAGAAGGAGAGCTCCAGCATGTAGTACCAGAACAGAGAGGGCAGGAGAGGCTGTGAGAGAAGGAGAGACAGTGAAATATCCATCAGATAAAGCAGAGCAAGGGTTGGAAGTGAAGACTCTTCCTAGGCAAAAGAATATCAACCAACCAAACCACCAAAATTGGTTCCTGCAGCTTCAGGGGGAAATAACTCAATTGAACAATGTGGTTACTTACTAAATGTCATCTGTGCTGAGATGAAAGCAAATAGCAGGGGAAATTCCATGTTGCTGCACCATGTGGAACATTGAGAGAACCACTGGGAAGATCCTGAATATTTTTAGGATTTCTTCAGCACTACGCAGATTCCTGAGCAGTCAGTACAGAGCTTTAAGAACTGTGGAATCTGCAGTTTAGGCACTGCTAGTTCAGTTCTTTTACCAACCTCAGGTCATGTTTGAACATGGAAATATTGACACTGAACAGAAAACATTATGAATGCACAGATCATGGCCAAGAACAACATAAAGAAACATCCCATCCTATGAATGCACTGATTCCAGAAGTCTTAGTCTGGGAATTTACTGTAACTCTTTCACAGTTCCTCCCAAGGAGCAAAACAATATCATTGTAGCACCTACTTGCAATGTACCACAACTGCATACACCCTTCAGACATTACACTGGACTAAAGACACCTGCCCAGGTTGCCCAAGGAAGTTGTGGCTGCTCCTCCCTGGAAGTGTTCTCGGCCAGGCTGGATGAGGCTTTGAGCAACCTGGTCTAGTGGAAGGTGTCCCTGCTGCTGGCAGGGGGGTTGGAACTGGATGAGCTTTTAGGTCCCTTCCAACCCAAACCAGTCTATGATTCTATAAACCATTTTACTATGGTGATATAGATAAGTAGTAGCTGAATAAATCATTCCCTTTTTAGGATTCAAGGAGATGCTTCAGACACCCTGTACTCTTACCACAGATTTTTCAGTTTAATCAAACTAATGGGGTGAAAATGCAATCCCAGCATGAGCAGTAATCTGCATTCTTCTGCAAAATTTTTCTGGTTTTACAGCTGGAAAACTAAAAGTTTAGACCCACTCAGCAAGACACGTGCTATTTAACAAGTAATTTTGTGCTGTTGTGGCACTATATGGCCTCCTTAAACCTGAACCTATTTGATTAAAAAAAATTACTATGATTAAAGGGGCTTTGCAACCAGCATTTCCAAAGACTCATGGACTATGGTGCTCCCAAGTACCAATCTGTTTGGGCTTTCTCTACCCAAAGTGTTGATTTATGGTCTTCATAGATTTTAGTTTGTTTTCCTTTGTAGCACCAGGGTTTGGCCACAAGAGGAAGCACAGCTGGATGCACTGGTGCCACCAGGGGGGATATCAACATCTCCCAGGCCGTTATGTGCTACTCACACTCTGGAGGTTATCGAAACAGGAGCTCTGGATCAGAAGGGATTTTTTTTCCCCCAAAGATTAGATTATTTGGGAGAACTGGTGTTCAGCATTGTCTGTAGCACAGGGCATGGTCTGTTTAGCAGAAATTGTACTTCATACATTCTTTGTTCCTGCTAATCTACAGGTCTGTCATTGACCCTTCTTGCTCTTTGCCAGAGGGACATTACTAGCTCTGGTTTTGGTCTTTTCTTTTTATTACAGATGTTGGAAAGTGTGTGTTTTGGGTTTATGTGGAAAGGTTTTGGTATTGAGGGGGCTTGCAGGGGTGGCTTCTGTGAGAAAATGCCAGAAGCTGCCCCATGTCCAACAGAGACAGTTCCAGACAGCTCCAAGATGGACCTGCCACTGGCCAAAGCTGAGCCCATCAGTGATGCCGGTAGCACCTCTGTGATAAGATATTTAAGAAGAGGTAACAACTGCTGCTCAACAGCAGCTGGGAGAGTGGAGTAAGAACATGTGTGAGGAACAACTCTGCAGACACCAAGGTCAGGGAAGAAGGATGGGAGCTGTCTTGCTACTGGCCATACTGACAGCTCCACTGGGAAACGAACTCCCTGGGGAGCACTGTGGACACAGCTCTTCAGTACAACTGAAAGCACACGGCATTCAGAGCACGTCTCTGCTCTGCATACACTCCACTGAAGTCTTCACTACTTCTCCTCAGGTGACATGTCCTTCTCTGGCCTCAGACTCTTCTAGAAACTAAAAGACCTTGGAGCACTCCCGTTTTTCAGTTTCTTGGCTCACGTGGTGAGAACTCTCACTTTCCCTTTATTTCTGCCGTCTCCTCCTGCTCTCCCAGCTCATTCTGTGTTTAGATTACATCAGATACAAAGATATTCTTGACGAGGATTTGGCTTTAAATTCATAGGGCTCATGAGTCTGAATTTAATTCAGTGCCCTTTCTTTTGTCACTAATATAATCTGATTTTCAAAAGATATAGAAAGACAACACATGATTTCTAACAGCAATTTTCCCTCTCACGTGACTCACCTGTTGTGGATATCCCGTCCAGCACTCTCTGTGGTCCCAAAGCCAAGGCTTCTGGAAAGAAAACACAACATGAATGTGAGAATGCCAGAGGAATTCTTCTCTTAGCAACTCATCAACTTATCTCCTACTACTACAGCCTTTGTTGTATTTTATTACAGGCAGAGGTGGTTGCACTGTCTGGAATTCAGTTGCCAAAGAGATTCCCACTACAAGAACTTGCAGTTCCTTGTGACATTGCCAATTTGTGGCTATTGAGCTGAAATTTCACATGCTGTTTAGCCCAGTTCCAAATAAAATAGCTCAGGGAAGATTTCTACTAACTTGCTGCAGCCTTCTACAAGTTTGGAGTGGTGGTGGTGGCAGTTTTGAACATATTAAAATATTCTTATAATTATTTAATTAAGAATCTCTGTGGTTGGAACAACAACACTTAAACGTGGTAAGAAGACAGAAAATTTGTGTGTCAGGAACATGCTTTTTCCTCTAATGGTGAGGATCATGCTGCAGTCTGATAAGTAAAGAACCTCTGAAAAGATTCTACTTTGTTCACACTTCATAGAAAATGGGTAGTTTAGAACTTGGCAGCTTCAAAACTTTCAGAAAAACATGGCAACTAAAGTCTCCAAAAGTTCTTCCTGCATGGAGCGTGCTCTGACCCTTTACTGTGCCCAGACTCCATCAGAACCAGCATGTCCTAGAGCCTACAGTGATGGAACATACTCTATGCATATCCAGAAGGGTAATTTTCTATAACAGTTCTACAAGGCTCCAGATATCAGAGCTAAGAGCAAGAAGGTGACGTTTCTCCTCCCACTGAGCACCTGCTGGTGGACCAGCAATGAAAGGGAAGCAGGAAGCAGTGTTTTTTCCATGAGCAGTGGTAATTAGGAGTAGACACAGCCTCCTGCTGTCTGGGAGTGGGGTTGGGAGTAGGACCGACAGCAAACAGAGGTACAGAGCCAGGAGAGATGTGTGATATGGAATCAGAGAGGACAACGCAAAAACTCTGAACCAACCGTGTTACCTAAACTAGAAAGGAACCCAGATCCCCAAATTTCCTCATTCCTCTACTCTCAGCAGATAAGGCTGTTTTCTGGTGGCCTACTGTGAGAGAACTTTCTATTGCTATTTCCTATTTCATTGACTCACAGGGCAGAGGTTTTTGCCATCAGTCTAAAGCTATTAATATAGAATTTAAACATTTGCTTTTTTTTCTAAAACAAGAAGGGTTTTTCACAAAAACAAGTGCATATTAAAATACTAAGATTATAAAGTAAACATGCAACAGTTGGGAAACATCACATGCAAATACACCCCATCACATTAATTCTTTGTCCTTCTTTTCGATGTAATCATTTTGGTAAAATTTTAGATAACAGAATGCTATTTGCTATGGGATCTAGAGGTGTTGTCTGTAGGACAGAAGTCTCCTTTTTTTTGTGCAAATTGGAAGATGTTTACTGAATAAAGAAAAGACTTTAATTAAGATTATCTTTCATTCCTAGAGTGGTCAGACAACATGCAGAACAACAGGATTTTGCCCTTTCTGTTGCCACAGGGCTCTTGTTCTATGCTAAGCAGGTAATTTATACCAAACTCTCATAGCTGGCCTCAAAGAATAGCCTTCTGTTTTGATGTACAGATCCACAAAACACTGAAGTTGGGATTTAGATACCTTCACTCCTCTGCTAGCTCATCCTGTAATCCTCGTCCCTTAAATTCTGACTTGAAAGTCAGTCTAAGTTCCAAAGTTCTTCACTTGTTATGACGACGAGAAGTTACAAGCATAGTTTGTGCTGGCTGTCTTGGCATCTGCAGGTTTTCCATAACTTAACCTCTCAGAAAGTGCCAGTGTAGCACTTTTGAAAAGCTTACCTAGGGAACCGGATTCAGCAAAAGAGCCAGGGGAACCTTTAAAACACAGCCAGAGGATGACCGGTGGGCTTGGCCCAGCTTAGTGAGCACAGCTCAGTGATTAGAGCGTAGGCATGGTTTCTATTACCTCTTCTGCCTGTTGAGGGAGTTCAATTTGTATCAAGAGAACTCATTATTTACCAAATCAGAGAAAAGGCAGAGGCATGAGCCTGAACCAATCACACCTTGGGTAAGGAAAAGAAAATTAATACATAAAATTATTAAATTGCAGCCCATGCTCCAAAGGAAGTCTGAGTTTTTTACCTTAAACACGTATTGGTTACAACACACAAACATGCCCTGCAGCTTCCATGTCAGGTAAGTGTTCCACCTCCCACCCCACAGAAATGTATTTTTACACAATCCCAATTGTCTTCTGCTTTGCCAGAAGAAGAGGAAAGCTCTTGGTTTTGAGCTGGAGTTTTTAAAACAAGCACGGTCCAATATGTTTGTGGTCTCACAAGTGTGCTGTGTGGAGGATGCACACTGACCTGGAGGGAAAACCTGTACAAGAAGGTCTGAAGGGACATGTTTGACAACAAAATCTGTCATTCTTGCAGGCACTGGCTAGGTAGAACAGCAGGTGGCACTGCTTGTGTACTCACATCGTACAGGACAGCAAGTCCAGTGACGAAAGAAGTGATGTAAAATATAAACCTCCAGCTACAAACAAACAAAACAAAGTACATTAGAATCCCATTCATGAAGCACCAAGCTGCAATTCTGTGCATCAGTCACACTCGTTCAAAGAATGGCACTATCAAGGCAAAGGCATACATTCTTGTGTTCAAGGTTTGCCCAGACCATAACAGGAGTGGCTCTCTGCATGTCACAAGCACATTGAACAGACTTCACAAAGAGCAATTCTTCTGCTGTAGAGGTGGCAGAAAATACAAGAATCTCACTGACCAAAATCACCCAGATGATCATCCCAAACCTTCCCAGCACTACCAGATGCATGGGCAAAAGTCAAACAATGCCAATCTCTTTCCCAGGCTTTTGGAGACTAGGCATGCTAAATTCATTATCATGCAAAGTCATTAATTACTGTCATGTCTGGTCTCAGGCAGGAGCTGGTAATGATTTACCCACATTAAAACCACACAGAAGCACATATGGACTGTTGGTCAAGTTCAGTGGACAGAGGCAGGTCACACTGAATATACACACATAGAGAAAGGAGGGAGGGGAATTTCACCCCAACAGAATAAAAAAGCTTTTAATAAACAAAACACAGGAAATCTTCAAAGGAGTAAAACTGTCTAAATAAGTCCTTTAACTTCCAAAAATCTCCATAACAAATGAGAAGTAACCACATTTTGAGAGACTCTACTGTCAACGAAACGCCCAAGAGCTCCAAGATGGACATAAACTGTACAAAGCTGCTACATCACGTTGGAAAGACATTCTTTCTACAGACTGCAAGTGGTGACAGAGGGCAGCTGGAAGGACACCATCCTCTGTGAGCTGAGTCAGGAAAGTATTTACTACTTACTATTTACTGTTACTGTTTCACAGAATCACAGAAGCACAGAATGTTGGGGATTGGAAGGGACCTCGAAAGATCATCCAGTCCAATCCCCCTGCCGGAGCAGGAACCTAAATGAGATCACACAGGAAGGTGTCCAGGCGGGTCTTGAATGTCTCCAGAGAAGGAGACTCCACACCCTCCCTGGGCAGCCTGTCCCAGGGCTCTGTCACCCTCACAGGAAAGAAGTTTCTTCTCAAGTTGAAGCAGAACCTCCTGTGCTCCAGCTCACACCCACTGCCCCTTGTCCTGCCATTGGGCATCACTGAGAAGAGCCTGGCTCCATCCTCCTGACATTCGCCCTTTACATATTTATAAACATTAATGAGGTCACCCCTCAGTCTCCTCTTCTCCAAGCTAAAGAGCCCCAGCTCCCTCAGCCTTTCCTCAGCAGGGAGATGCTCCACTCCCTTCATCATCTTGGTGGCTCTGTGCTGGACTCTCTCCAGCAGTTCCCTGTCCTTCCTGAACTGTGGGGTCCAGAACTGGACACAATATTCCAGATGCGGCCTCACCAGGGCAGAGTAGAGGGGGAGGAGAACCTCTCTTGACCTACTAACCACACTCCTTCTAATACACCCCTTGTTTACTTCAAGGCAGCTTAGTGCGGGGAGAACTTAAATTTAATCTTGACAGAAGCAGATTAAGCACGGTTGCTTTACAACTCTTTGTCCATAGATTTTATAAATATTTCTAACTGCAACTATTGGAATATTATAAATAAATAATACACACCTGTGTTTTTCTTTCTTTCTTCTTCAATTAGGATTTTTAGGCAGGGGTTTTGAATTAGAGGTTGTGTGCTAAATGGAGCACGAGGTGATTAGCTCAAAGTTGATGCCTACCCTATGGATTCACACTTCTAGACAGATTAATAGCATTGCAGATATTTAATGAATTTATTTCATCTCTGTGGCTTTCCTGGAAGAACCTACACAACTAGCAGAGCAGCCACGCAGAACTAAGGCACTTCAGCCAAGCTCAGGACAATCTTCCATTTCTGTAGAAAGCTTAGCCAGGACTAACACTCACAGAACTGGCTCACGTGAGATTTATCTTGTGCCTCCACATAATAAGGAGAATGTCCCACACAGCTGTTTCCAAGAAGAGTTTTGCTCTTTGGAAAACAGCAGCTTTCACACAGGCTCCTTTTTCTGCCACTACAAAAGGGTGCTGGGTTTTGACTCTCAGGATGCTGAAGTCAACTGACAGCAGAACACAATCTAGCCCACTGCCTACGACTTTTGAAAGCAACAGTGTGCAGAACAGTTGCAGAAAAGATGCAGCAGAAGGAATCTGCTTGCAGGGAAGCAAACGGAAGTCACGGGGAAGGCAACAGAAAGGCTGACTATTTTGGAGGCACCAAAACAGCAGCAAAGCAGCAAGAAGCAGTAAGATGCAAAACAGCAGGGAGTTTTGCAAGTACAATTGTGTTTCAAAGCAGAATGTCAGTCTTACAAAGTCAGAAATAGAGGCCCTGTAAGGAATAAAGCTGAGATAAGAGTAAAAGGAGACTTGGGAGTGAAAATAAAGGGGAAAAGCAAAGAATGTTTCAGTAACAGAGAAGCAGCAGAGAACTGCAGAAGAACCAAGTGGGAAAGTGAAGACCCATGACACTCTCTGTGTAGGGTGGAGGGAAGGAGGGCAGACAGGGAGCTGAGTGTGGAGCTCAGCTCTGGTGAAAGGCTCCTGCTGCTCATGGCTTTGTGCTCCTACTCACCAGGCCTCACAGAACTTCTTTGACAGGCTGGGTCGGTCTGCGTTCCTCCGGCGCCGGAACCACCTCTCCACCTTCCTCACTGGCAGATCACACTGTTTGGCTAAACTGATCAGCTCACCCTGGAAAACAGGTGAGGAAGCAAAGAGTTCAGATCCAGGTTCAAAGGTCAGAAGGGGCAATATGAGCATCTCCTCTGACCCACCACAGAGCCCAGCCGGAGGCTCCTGGTAAGTCCAAATCTGGTCAAGCTAAGGCATCTTTCAGGAAGCTGTCTGTTCTTAGTGTGAAGACCTCAGCTAGTAGAAAATCTTTCAATTCCTCCCATAAGCTACTGGTTATTAATACTAGATGTTGAAACTTTACATTTTTTATGTGAACTTCTCCAGTTTTAACTTTCAAACTCTGGTCTCGTCTCCTCACAGGGAATTTGTTGTCAAATCGCTTCCTTATCCTGTCTTCAGGGACTGAGTCCCTTAAATCTGTCACTCCAAGAAAGTCTTACTGCAGCTTAAATAACTTTTAAAGTTCTGCACTGAATCTTGCAGTGCCTTTCAGCATTCTGATGCAGTATCAGTCAATACCTTGACTGATGTCATGAGAGCAGAGGCAACACCATTTTCCTACTGGATATCCTCTTGTTGTGGCGAACCTGTTATGGATAATTTTTCAGTAGATTACTCACAGAAATCCTGTAATTACGTTTCTTCTTGTCCTTAGGCTCTTAAGAGCGTGTCATGTTTTATGTTCCTTCTGGAAGTGTCACCATGGATAGCCTTAATTTTTTAAGTAAAGCAGTAGTTCTTCATGGAATGCATTTATCTTAATGGTATCATGTGAGAGTGACTTCCATAGTCTGAGCACGTTGTACAAAAGTATGTTCATTACCAATTTTCAGATGTGATTCTTTCCACTCTTACTTAGTGACTTCTGTTCTTGTGGTGGAGACAAATGAAGACATTGATTTATATACTCCAACTGCTCCATAATGTGGAAATCCTCTCAAGGAGAAGGCTGCTGGGAACAGCAAAATCTCACTTTATCTTGAACAAGTAAAAGCTGACTCATAAGAGAGCTCATGGGAGAGGGAGGAAGCTAGAAGACTGACTGAGGTGTAAGTGGTGAATGGACACAGCAAGGCAGAAGCCCGTTGCACCGTTCTTGCTCCATGTCACACTGTTGTCAGGAGTCTCATGGTGAGGACACGCTCCGGTATCACAGATTCTCTGGGATAAAACTGCCAGCTTCAGGGCAGGGTGAGTGCAGGGAGAGCTGTGGGGCAAACCTGCTCGCAGGTAGGTTTTGAGTTAGATCTCTGTGACAGGAGTAGTTTTACTGAGAAACATGTGGATGTTGTAAACAGACAGGCAAGAGGAAGGTCAGGGACCACCATACTGGCAAATATTCCTGGGAACACTCCTTCCCAGTGCTGGGGAGGAAAGCTGGCTGCACAACCCAGGTGAATGCCTGCATTTTTAGTTTAGTTTCCACTCTTTTACTTTTAACCTGTTACTGAATGTCCTGGAGCTCCACACATCCCATTGCAGTACAAACCATGTCACAACAGTCTTGTCAAGGCAGCAACATGTTCACATCAGGACTGCCCCTTGGGACTGGAACCTCAGCCCCGGCTTGTACATCCTCGGTAAGGGTTAAGAGCTATTGTTTCAAGGCCAAGAAAGCCCGAAAAAAGGAGCTGAAAGAAAATCTGATTCCTTTCCCTAGCACAGGGGTCACATTCAGGGACTTCACAGACAAGGTTAAATCCTAATACTGCCTGACAATTCACAATCCTGCCAATGCAGCAGCCATCACAATCCTCAGCAGCAGCCATTATAACTCTGGATTACCCAGCCAAGTTCTCCAAGATCACTCTTTTTATCTCTCATGGGAAAACTATCCACCAATAGTGCCTGCAGTTTTCTGTTGTTTCTTACAATCTCTGTGATGATGGCCGAGACTTTAGTTGGCTTCCTGAAAGGTCAATCTCAAACTGATGGATTGCACAGCAGCAGAATGACCCACCCCAGAACTAGGAGCATCAAGCAATCCACATCTGCTGAGCTGCAAGGACCAGCAACATGGGAGTCAGTTCAAGGCAGCAGATGTGACAGGGGTTTGCTAATACCTGAAAAGAAGTCATCACAGAATCACAGAGTGGCTGGGGTTGGAAGGGACCTCTGGAGGTCATCTGGTCCAACCCCTCTGCTCAAATAGAGCCTCCTGGAGTTGGTTGCCCGGGACTATGTCCAAATGGCTTTTGAGTATCCCCCAAGGATGAAGATTCCACAACCTCTCTGGGCAAGCTCTTCCAGTGCCTGGTCACCCTCACAAAAGAAGGTGTTTCCTGATGTTCAGACAGAGCCTCCTGTGTTTCACTTTGCGCCATGTGCAAGACAAATGCCAGATGGAACAAGAGTTCTCGTTATTTCCTTTGTGAGAAGAGTTTCCTGTTCACAGAAGTTTGGGATTTAAGTTTTTTGAATGTTACCTATGGAAAGCTGCTACTCCCAGATGTTCAGAAGCAGAACTGATAGCTGATGGCATCTGTAGAATGACCCTGTGGCTGGCTGGTGTCAGGTGGCCAGTGCTATAGTAGTTCCTACTGCTTTGTTGAGCTGCCAAATATGTGTGGCATTACCAAAATTCAGGATTCCAAATGTGATTTTATTTGGCTAAAGACACAAGGGCTAAATCTCAACAAAAGCAAAGGAAGAAAGGACTCACCTCTTCAGGGGTCTTGCAGCGCGTATTGTAGAATGTTTCCAGCATGGGGTTGGGCTGAGCTTTTGGTCTCTGCTTGTCTTTCACACCCAGTTTGCTACTGAGGGGCAGGGCTATGGCTCTGCAAAAGGAAAGATAAAGGCTCAGCCAAAAATAGAACAGTGATTTCTGATATTGCAGCACTGTTAAATCGTGATGTAGCACATAACGGTTGCCTCCCACATTTTGAATCTAAGCACAAGTATTACACCAAGCAGATAAAATAGATAAAGAGACTGAAAAGAAAAATAAACAAACAAATTTACAGCACAAACAGTGGGGCTTGTGTTCTACTGCCCTCAGCTCTGTGCTATAATATCCAAAATTACTTGAGGTTAGGAAATGTTATACCCTGCTTTGTCAACTTCTGAATCCACAGTGCTGGGGTGTCTGGGATTATGGCACGAAGCCCGGGCTTGCAGACACAGCCATGATACCTATCACTGTCTCTGGTCTGCGTGCAGCTCATGCAGAGAACCACGTTGATGATAAGGCCTAAATGTTGTTCACTGTTTGATCTAGAAGACTGAACATATACGACACCCACTTGAACTATGGATTTGGCTTGGGATCAAGAAAGAGGCTCTATCAGATGTGTGGTATTAATCATAGAATTATAGAATGGTTTGGGTTGGAAGGGACTTTAAAACTCATCCAGTCCCAACCCCCCTGCCAGCAGCAGGGACACCTTCCACTAGACCAGGTTGCTCAAAGCCTCATCCAACCTGGCCGAGAACACTTCCAGGGAGGAGCAGCCACAGCTTCTCTGGCCAACCTGGGACACTGGCTCACCACCCTCACAGCCAAGAATTTCTTCCTCACATCTCATCTCCATCTCCCCTCTGCCACTTTCAAGCCATCACCCCTTGTTCTATCACTCCCTGCCCTTGGCCAAAGTCCCTCCCCAGCCTTCCTGGAGCCCCTTCAGGTACTGGGAGGCCACTAGAAGGTCTCCCCGGAGCCTTCTCTTCTCCAGGCTGAACAGCCCCAACTCTCTCAGCCTGTCCTCACAGCAGAGCTGCTCCAGCCCTTAATGCAGAAGAAATGTCCTGCTGAGAAGGAGGCCATTTGGTCTTAACTGGAGTAACCTACCTCCGTTTTTCCTAATGCAACTCAAACATCAATTGTAAAATAAGGACATAGTAACTAGAAACCCAGTCACAAGGAACAGATGCTTATACTAGCTGTGCATCTTACAGTGAAACAATGCAAGGAAAAAAACCTGAAGAAACAGAAAAAAGTTACCAAGAGGTAACAAAACTGGGCATAGAATTGCTGTGCTCAACAGTCCAACTCCTCCACTACAAACACTCTTCTCTCTCTTGGCAACAGGAAACAGCCTCATCACAGGTGTGAGGTCAGGTCCTGCATGGACACTGCACAAACAGGAAACGGATAATCAATGTTTTTTTGAAAAAAGCCCACATTAACTACAACCTCCATGAATTTCTGGAGAATGAGTTGTTCCTTACTAAATGCTCCCTTTTACACACTGCCACTAGCAGTTCATCCCGTCAGAAGAAGAGGAGACTGTCTGCCTAGAAGCTCTTGTCAGCACCATCACAGAAGAACCGACACACAAAATCTCTGGAAAACTTTATCTCTGCATTTGGAGTAAAAGTTTTTTGCTCAAGGTGCTAACAGCTTCCCTGAACAGTTACTGGGTTATCAACTGTAAATTGGTGTTGAGGGTGGTTATGAGCTGAGACCCAAGGCTGCTCTACCTGGTCAGTCTTCACACTGTGAAGGTCAGAGGCAGGTCCTCTGATCAGTTATCCCTAATGATTCAGATACGGAACAAGATTTTTTATTATTTTTTTTCCTTTTTTTACTTTTCATCAAAAAAGTTGTGGAAGCTACTTCACTACGTAGGTGTTTAAAGATGTTTCACTTCAAAATAGTATGGGATATATTTATGACTGTGATGATGTGGTTGCCTGTGGTCTCTTCTAGCCATATAGCCTATACTCCATATGCACATGTGCTCAGGGACTATTCTAGATCAAGCATCATTCCAGAAGTGGCTTTTATTAATTTCTTAATTTAATTAATAGGGATCAAAAGCAATTTTATAAACAAGCCGCCCACCTAAGGAATGTTGTAACTTCTATTACATTAAGACATCAAACACAGAAGGGTTACACATTTCTCTCACTCATGTAACAACTGATTTCCATATTTTTTTTGCACAGCCAGCCCTCTGGCTTGGATACCAGTTGTTCTTTTTCATCATCTCTGGGGAATTCCTTTGGCATCACTGACTCCATGAACATTCAAAGATGTACCAAGACCAATGAAAAAAAAATATGTTTCTACCATGAGAGAAGGGCCAGAGGTAAGTGTGCTTGCTAGCTAGCTTCCAACAAAACACATTGTTATTGTAAAAGCTGTGTGTAAGTGTTGAGTAGTTCCAGTGAAATTCAGCAGCGCCCTGACATTGCTGCAACTGCAGAGTGCTGGATGGCAGAGGAATAGAGCCATCACTGGGAATTTCGGTTTTTAGCTCTGATGATTGAGGAAATGGCCTCAAGTTGTGCCAGGGGAGGTTTAGATTGGATATGAAGAAAAACTTCTTCACTGAAAGGGTGGTCAAGCATTGGAACAGGCTGCCCAGGGAGGTGGTGGAGTCACCTTCCCTGGTGGGATTTAAAAGATGGGCAGACGAGGTGCTCAGGGACATGGTTTAGTGGTGGAATTGGTAGTCTTGGGTTTATGGTTGGACTTGATGGTCTTAAAGGTCTTTTCCAACCACTACAGTTCTATGATTCTATTCTGTGATTGCTCTTAAGAAATGTTTCAATTGTATTTTATGATTTGTTCAATATCAAAAGGGTGAACAGTGACACTGGACCAGCAGGTTCTGTGCCAAGAGCAATGACACAGAATTTCAATGATATCTGTAACTACACTGAAATTGAGCAAACATTCATAGAATCACAGAATGTTGTGAGTTGGGAGGGACCCACAAGGATCATCGAGTCCAACTCCTGTCCCTGCACAGGACAATCCCAAGATTCAGACCATGTGTCTGAGGGTCTTGGCCAAATGCTTTTTGAAAATCTCTGCACTAGGTCTTGAGTCTTAAACTAAGCTGTTCCTTGAAGTGGGCCTGATCCTTCCTTTTCAAAGATAAGTCATTTGATACAAGCTCCTCGGAACAGGAAGATGTAATCAAGTTCTGTTGTTGAAGAAGAACCTTACTGCAGTTTCTTATCAACCTACATTGGGAACTGAAAGGTCTAAAATTTTCCAGCCACATTAAAAGGAAAGAGAATGTTTCTGCCAGATGTCAGGGCAACTTGCCAACAAGTATTTTATCGAACTACTTAAAGTATTCTGACTGAGCTCTTAATTTTGTTTAATCCCTGTATTCTCTCTTTCCTGCTGGTTTGTTATAGTCATGGCATAAAATCTCACCATAAGAGAAACAAGCTAGTTGCAGTTGATGAAGACAGGGGGTAATTAACCAAAGTTACAATTACTTTGTTGTTGAGGTTTTGAGTTTAACCATGAATTAGGGGACCAATCCTACTGTTATGAACATCATTGGGAAATCAAGGCCTGAAATTCTTCCTAAGGAATGTTTGTACATGTTGGATATATGCTCTGACTCAGTTTTCAGTTAAATCTTGTGCCAAGTACAACCCAAAGAGAATGATGCTTGTACTGATTTCAACACGACAGATCAGCTCATCATCTCAGCTGCAGAGATGGTCTCATCATGGCAGTTTATCAGCTGCCTGGCAGATAGAAGGAGAAAGTCCGAGGACTAAAACGTTCCACTCTCCACATGCTCACCTCAAGCCTGCTTCTTCATCAGTGAGCTGCTCTCACTTCACACTTTACAGGGGAAAGGTCGTGCTAAGGCATTTTATTCAGTAATCATCACAGAACAAACCGTCTTGCGCAAAATCTGCTGAAGTTGAAACTAAATGGATTAATTGTGAAGGGGCATAAATTGATACTCCCCCACCTTGCAAGAGTGGGCTACACTCCTTCTGCAGAGGCTTTCAGAGTTAGTGTGAGATACAAGAAATAATTTAACTCTGGGGGATTTGGGGGTGGTTTTTTTACCACAAATGTTTTTGTAATTTATAAGGGTGCCACTCTGCAAATATCTTCTAGTACTAACAAACACAGAACCAGTGAGAGCAGCAACCAGAACTTCCATTCTTTGAACTGCACAATCTATTTCAGCCTCATACTTTCCTTTGGCAGAAGGTTGTGCTCCTGGACCAGTCTTGACCTTCTCTTGATTACAGGAGAATGCTCCACATCAGTTAAAACTGACTGTTTGATACAAGATCTCAAGTCACTACAGTGCTACTGTCCAAACTGAGTCAAATCAGTTCCCACTTTTTAATTAAATCCTACATGTCCCACATCTTTGCACAAAAAACCTGCCCATAGGACCTGACAGGAAGCTGTTTTCAGATCCTTCCTGATTATTGATCAACAACAAAAGTCTCTGTGCAAAATGAATTTCAGAAAGATACATTTCAAACTAAAATACATGAAAAGGGCATCCTCTTCCATCTTCCTTCTGGTTCTGAGTTCAAGTATTTGTTCCCTGCAGATCAACAGTATCTCTTTCTTTTAATATACAACACATGGCTCAAGTACTGTCGCAGCCCTCCTAAGAGACCTAATCTTTCTGATTAAAGTCCTCCTCTATTGCAATTTGGGAACTATAAGGATTCAAAATCACTAACATTGGTTTTCAGTTCCCCAGCATCCAAAAATCACTGGTCAAGACCAAAATCAGATAATTAAATTCGATATAAATTCTGTTTTTCAACTTTCTGCTTTACTGTCCCTCAAAGCACATCATTTTCCACATTTTCTAACCAAGAAACACTTTGCAATAGAGGCTGTGATTCCTTCAGAATCATATAAAACTCCAAGAAGTTGATTTTTATGGAAAAGGGTCTCAAATATGATAGAACTAGAAGAGAAGCCGACATCCCTGCTTGCAGGGACACACCAAAGGAGAAGTTCTGTTACAGGTGCTTAAAATCAGGCTCCAAATTACAGGTGCAGCAGACATCTCCTACGCACAAGCACAACCTGGAAACAGCAAGGCAAGGGGTGAGGTTCTCAACTTCTAGGTTCTCTCTTTTGTCAGGACATTATTACCCCAGCATCATTACCCCATACCCCATCATCCCCCAGCATCTGCTTCAGTATTGTGGCAAAGACTAGGAGCACTGCAGTGGTAACAAGTTGTTCCAGTAACAAATGTCCCATTTTCCCACCTTCCCCAGAGCAAACTGGCTCACAGAAGAGTTGCTTCACCAAAGTGTGAGCTGTTTCTTCTCCCCCAGGACTGCACCCACAACCTCCTCAGCTCTCCCATGCCCCACCCAGCTACTGCATGTCCTCTTCCCACAGCCACCATCTAATCCACAGAATAACTGATTGTTAAAAGGATGTCGCTGTCACAGTTTTTCCCAGTTCAGCCAGCAGGTGACAAGGAGAGGAAAATCCACACTGGAGGAAGCAGGGTCTTGCCCAGGTTTAACCTCCAAACCAAGAAGATGGAACCAGGGGCCAAGCACAGTGGCTGATGCAGTTATTGAATGAGGGATTGCAGCAGATCCTCTGGGCTTCTCCTCCAGCTTAGTATTTTCCTGGAGTTCTGACACAGATAAATGACATGAACACGCTACAGAATTTCTGAAATCCTGGAGCAGGCGCCCCCAGGAACACAGAGCATATCTAGAGAAAAAAAAACATGCACCTGATGCACAGTTGCAAGTAATAGGTGAGGGCAGAATAAACTGCCAGAGGCCAAATTAAAGTCACCAAAACCAAACTCATACACTAGTTACATACACCCATTTTGGACCACAGACCAGATGCACAAAGCTTTAAAGTCAAGGCCATCTGCATGGAGATATTTCTCTGCATGAGAAATAACACACATATCTTTCAGTCTCCAATTCTCAAACTTTGTGCAAATTATTTTGAACAGGGCTAGTGCCACTGTACACACAAGGTAACTGAGCAACAGAGGATTTGATTCATACCTCCCGTTCTCTAGGGCAAGCTTTCTTCTCCAGGATGAACTGAAAGTGAAACGGTAATGACTGAGAGTGAGAAAATGTCATGCTGAAATGAATAACCAAGTGCAAGATCCTGCGCCTGGCTCAGGGCAACCCCAAGCACAAACAC
>NW_010303220.1:0-3205 GCF_000700745.2 Antrostomus carolinensis
GGGGCCGCTCGGCTCAGCCCCTTTCCCTCCTGCCCTGGAGACCGTTCGCCTCAATGCGGGTTTTGCTGACAGGACCCCCCGCCACCCCCGGCCCGCTGGTGCCCATGGCTTTATAGTCGCACTCGTATCTCTCCCTCAAGACACAGCAACGGTGTCTCCAGGGCTCGGTGGGGCCGCTCCCGGCTCGACTCCTCCCGCGCCCGGGCGGGTGCGGCGCTGGGCGCTGTCCCCCCGGTAACCACAAACAGCGGGTCAGCTGCGACCGTGCTGGGCCACGGCGACGCCGCTTCCACGCGGACCGGGGGCTCGGCCACAGCCAGGAGAGCGTAGGTGCGCTGCCTGAACACAGCACAACCCTTTCTTCCAGGACAGGAGTAGACAGCAGACGCATTCAGAGAAGAAAAGTTAATAACTAAGAGCCATTTACTGTAATATTCCTGCACAGCATTAGGTTTGGGGTTTTTTTTTAAACTACTTTATTTCCTTTTATCACTGTATTTAAGATAATATTTTTCTACTTGCACTGTTAATAATATCTTTCCCTCCATGTCTTCTCTGTAAGCAAAACTGAGTTGCTGCATCCATCTTCTGCTTATACGGCCCAGGGCAGAACAGATAATGAAATTTTTTTAAGGACTACTGAAAAAACATAAGTTAAATTTTGTACTGCACACATATTCGCTTCTCCTAAGTTGTTTACTTGGCAGCACATCTTATTTCTGCTCTTCAAACACCCCTTTTGGGTTACTGATGGTACACACATTTCAGAGTGACTGGGTTTTCCTGCCTAAGTACCAGAGGAGATGTTCAACATTCATTAAAGTTACAAATGCACAGAAAGGAGGTGGTTGGCTCCTCACAGTGGTATGATTCGAGATATCTATGCTATAGAGCCAGCCAGGAATGAAACAATAACCAAAGCTATAACTCTGATTTTTTTTCCTACTCCTTTTTCCTGCTCCAAGCCAGATCAGCCACACAACCCAATACATACAAAAAAAATCTGCCTTCTTGAGTGGGAAGCCTGAGCATCAGAAAACAACCCTCTCATCTCACTATTTAACATCTGCAACTACAAAGGCTAAAATGAAGTCTAAATAAAGCATGCTGCTGCTGCTGCTGGCTGACATCAGTTTGTGTGAGCTGTCATTACTGAACATTTTTCTCAAGAACAACTGCAGCCGTTCCTAGATTCTTAAGGTCTGCCTTTTCACTTCATATAAAAATTATGATGCTTGTCCCTAAGTAGGAGAAAGTAACTATGAACACTATAAAAGTTTAAATTTATTTTAGAATAAAATTCTATGAAACAGGTTTCAAAAGAGGTCATGTTTAAAAAATAAGCTCTCACTTATTTCTGACTGTTTTATTTCACTTAACAAAAAATCAAATAATCTTTCTTGTGAATCAAGTGTTTAATGTTTTACATCAAGTAATTAAAGTAATTTGAGTAATCAAGTAATTTTATTAAATCCTCCTTTTAGTAAGCTGCGTGGACCACAGCACCTTTCAAGCTGAAGTTATTCACTGAGTACAAAGAGTTCCAACATGCAAATTTCTTCCTCAAAATGAATTCTAAGTAAAGTCACAGGTAATTTATCTATGAAAGCCCAAACAACCAAAATAGTTCAATATTCCTTTGCGCTGACAAGGTAAGTCACCAGACTCCTAGATCAGAAGGAGACTCCGTATACCAGATATGACTGCTCATTGTTGGTGTCAAAAGTAGCAAACATAATATTGTTCTACTCAGCAACCCTCTCTGCTCCCAGGGTTAAATCAAGCAACAGTTTGTCATATTATTTTCATAGAGAGTTCTACAAATATTTGGTACAATAATATTTTCTGCCAAGGCAGGCTTCTTCCCTTAAGGAAAGACCATATTTATTTTTAAATGTGGGCGGGTAAGCATGTTTATTTTCTAAAACTTACATTTCAATGACAGAAAACACTTCTTTCTCCTTCTTTCCTTAACTGAATCACGCAGCCATGATTGAAAGGAAAGAGCATTGAACTGGTTATTAAATTCTTACCGTTTCTCAACACAATGCTTGTAATAACATGGGAAAACTTACACCAATACACTTAAAAGAGCTCGAACAATCCTGAGTGCTTAATAGCACACCAGCTCCACTCAGCTAAAATTAACCCAAGTGCTGACCATGCATCATTGCTTCACACCTACATGCACCATTTCCATAAGATGATGTCTACGGCCAGCCTGGGCTGCAGGAGCTGAAGAGGGATTTCCTGGCAGTCGCTAGCACTGCGTGCCCGTGGCCAAACCATGATCCACACAGCGGTGGCAAGGCTCTGGCAGGGCTGCACAAGTTTAGAAATACAGCGTTATTTTCCCACGGAGCTTGAGCTAATAAGCACAGATTGTTCAGACAAGGCAAGGTCCACACAGGCATCACTGAGCCAAAAGCACCATGGGCCTCTCTCTGCAGGTCTCATCCGCCCCTGATCAGGACCTTGCGGGACTATATGTCAGCCAAGTGTTCGTACCTCACTCCTTGCACCCAAGTTATACAGGTTCTGTCAATGCCAAAGACAGTCCAGCATCTTGTAGATCCTTTTACTTCCTGTGCTCCTTAAGATGGTCACCGACACCTGGGCCAACACATGGTCTTACAAGCACTGGATGGCCATTACACCATCCATGGCAGGCAAGACAGTATTTCTCCAGCGCAGTCTTTCAAAATTTCCATCTAGCAAGAGACTGTGCAGTGAGCAGATACAGTTCAGCATAAACACTGGTGCACTGCTCTTTGTCATCTCAGACTTCTGAGAACATTTCCTAAGCACCATCTTATATATTAATAAACCAGAAATTAACGCTGAAAGTAAAACAAAATAGGAAGAAACCTTACCCTGCAGGACAAATGAAGACTACCTAAAAAACGCCGAGCAAAACTATCATATTGCCAAAATACTAAGAATTCTTATATAAATAAGTTTTAAATTAAGATTCAAGACGTATTTTTCCAGTGTGACCATGAAAAACTCCCCCTCCCCAAGTTTGCTATTCTAATCTTGATTTCTCTTGTCATGAATTCACTTAATCAGTACTAATACTCAATTAAAGCTCCAGCTCTGAAGTGATTTTGCAATAAATAATTGCACAAAACCAGAACCCCTCCATGTATTACCTAAAATCACCGAAATCTTCTGAACACTGAAGAGCATATATGGTGTGAATCTT
>NW_010303220.1:3236-41364 GCF_000700745.2 Antrostomus carolinensis
TAACAGCTTTGAACTGTACTTTCTCTTCCTCTCTTTCCTCACCCTCCTCCCTACCCTAAAAGCACCTTTTATCTCTATTAATTACACCTTACTTTAATGTAATCCTCTGAGCCACTTTTAGCATAAAATATGCAATATCCCAATTAAATTTTGTCAACTTTTATTCTATTTTTCTGATATTAGCAGGAAGACAGTGAAACTACTTTGGTTACTAAAGTATTTTGATGGTAACATAAAGCAAGTCTTAGTGATAGTACATTTTAGTGGGGTGAAAAAGTGCTCAAAAATAGCAGCTCATTAGTGGTGTTCTTCCCCCTCACTTTTGCAACCAGCTCACTTACAGAAAAGAGACTCTTGTTGTTAGTGGACTCTCCAGGTGCCATGTTTTAGACAGACACTCTGACTTTTTCTTTAGAGTGCAAAAGATATTCTTAAGTGATAAGACAGACTCCCAGGCCTCTTTCTTTTCTGTAAAGAAGAAAAACTCTGCCAGATTGCTTCTGGCATAACCCCATTCGTTTTTCCTGCAATGACAATTGATAGAGAATGAAAGCACCCTCTGGGACATGAAGGGTTCAGTTTCCTTTGGCAGCAGTCTTGATTGGAAGCAAACTTTAATTATTTCACTTCGAAGCAACAAATAAGGAATGATTTTCTGGAATATCAAAACTATGCACATTAAACGAAACCAACCTTCCCAAGAATCCTAAAGCTTAGCCTAAAAAAAACCCCCAAAAGCAAAGAAACAAAACCCAAAACCACACCCAAACCCAAAACCAACCAAGTTGTTATTAATTCAAGCAGAGAAGTTGGTCAACAGTACCTTAAGATCCAGTGGGTGGGGTGGGAGGGATGGCACAAGGGAAGAATTATCACATAGCATTCAGTAATGCCACCTGACAAACTTACAATAGATACTCCTAAAGGGGAAAAAAAAGTATATGACCATCATGGCTACCTTAAAATCTACAGTCTGTTTCTGTTCCTGTTACACAAAATTTCATTACAACAACTATTACTTTTCTGTCATTTATTTTAGTTAGGTGAGATACTTCACATTGCTGTATTCACCTGTGTGTTCCCTCCGCAGTCCTACAGTTCCAACTACCACTAATTACTAGTGTGGCTTTTCTGAGGCAAAAATCCATGTTGTTTTTCCACATATAGAAATAGAAAACACTGGCTTAACTAAAGCTTTTTGACAATTTATTAACATTATTAGGCTTCAGAAACAAAATTAGGTTTTATTCAAAGTGTAAATATTAAGATAATTTTAAAATGTTAGTGCTCACCAAGAGTAAGAAGAAACAGTACTTTTTCTGCCTTTTTTATTCCATATATTTATTTATAAATAATGCACTGAAAAAAATACCTTTGTCTTTTGACTCACCTGCAAAAGTTCTTATAATATTCTGGTATCATTATAATTAAAAGATGAAGATAGCCTCATATTTCAAGTTTTTACCCATTAACATACCACATACTTCACTCAAAATGTTATCTGTGAATGATACAAATGATAATCCTGCTCTGAACTCATCATTATTATGGTGAAAGATCACAGATGATAATTCACAAAACCTTTAAGGGGGTGGAAGGGGAAAAACCCACCACATAGATCTGTCTCACACAAAATGCATGCGTGTATATAAATACCCAAAGTTGCTTTAGGAACAAGCAGCAAGATATAGCAAGGACAAATGCAAAGTTTATTCCACGTATGCTACAATTAATTACCATGTTAGGTAAGTATCAAAATTTGTATTATTAACATATGGCAACGGTTTTATTGTTACAATACATTGCAACAGATTAGCCCCACTGGGAAAGGCTTTTAAGCTGCAGACAGTGCAATTGCATTAAATCTTAATTCTTCTGGGTCACGTTCCATGAATTTCTTGCAAACTTCTATTGCATCCTAGGGAAAAAAAGTAAACAACAAAAACAAAACAGAACACACTATAAATCATACTTATTTAAAAAACTCCACAATTGAAATACGAAGATATGCTTTACAAAAGCTATGCTAAAAATGGATTTTTCCATAAAGGATTACTAAATACTGTGACAAATCTACATAAACTCTATTTCTGATCTGAGTTACCACTATTCAAGATTATTTACAGTGCTTGTACAGGCAGCATAAAAGAGGAAAAGTTGCATCCAGAACCTTAGCAACACTGATTTTTGTGACTGAATATTAACTGTGTGCAACAGATGTGTTGCTTGTCTGACTTTCTAAATGCATCTCTGAAGTTTGCTACTAGTTCTGCTGTGTTCAGAGATTCTTCCTTTGTCTCAAGATGAATCTAAACTGTGTGGGGTAAATGAGAGATTATAAGTAATTCCTTCATCTAGCTTTAGGGTGCAATCTGGAGAACACATGTTATCAGTAAAACAGAAAAAAGCCACATATGAAAAAAAAAAAAAAAAAAAAAAGGAAAGCTTAATCCAACTTCTCCCCCTGCCCAAACAAGCATGAATTTTTACAGACATTATGCTACCAAACCATAAAAGGTTTCATTTGCCTTTTTTTTTTTTTTATAGTTTTTCTGGTTCTTCCTTTTGTAAAGCTAATCCAGTCTGGATACCAGAAAAGTCAGATCATTTGCATCAATCTATGCATTGCCTTCTCTCAGCTTCAACTTCACATTATCCTGTGGGGATGACAGTTTATCCTCCCAATTCTGTGTATTCCTTTCAAATTAATTTCTTAACTAAACAGCTCCTGACACAAAGTAGCACCCAAATAAAGCCACGAAACTGGAGAAGAATGATTATTAGCAAGTGTCAGAAAGGAAATAAACTTGTCTCACATGGCACTTATCAAACTATAACTAAACCAAAAGAAAGAGAATGAAAAATTATCTTTTCCATCTGATGACTTCATCTCAGGTACAATTTGCAAGGAGCAGGGGTATATGAAAATCTCAGCACAGAACAAACGTCAGTCTGATCTCCTGTTACGGTCAACACTTCCAACATTTCTCGTTATCATGTTGTGGTGCTCTGTCACCTAGATTCACAACATGAGCATTCTGAAATACTTGTTTTAAAACTGAGTAAACCTAATTTTGTCCCACCATCCCACTTGCTATATTCCTTATCCAACCATAAATATAGCAAGACTTTTGTATAAGTATTTTTTATGAATTATGTTGAAATACAGCAATTACCTTCTATAACACCATTTAAGAAGTTTTTGTATTCCTACCTCTAAAAAAGAATCGTCACTTGTTTCCCCATGGTTTATTGGAAATGGCTTGCGCCCATCTGTTGAAACACAAAGCAGAATTGAACAATACATTTATAAAACTGGAAAAGCTTCATTTTTCCAGTTAAAACTATTTGAACAGTTTTTTTTGCTCTTCAATCACAAAAACACTACCTCATTTTTCATAAAAGAATCACAGATGCAGCTAGCCATTCCCTGGTCTCTCCTCCACTGCTGACTGCTTCAACAGGTATAATTCTGTATGGTCTCTTACACTAAAATACAAATCCAATCAAAACAATGAAATAGTTTTTAATATTTTATTTGAAAAGTGGAAGGCTGTAAGTTGCAATTTTTTTAGTGCTGGCATAATACTTCAGTTTTTCAAGTAGAGAAGAACAACTTCAACTCCACTTAACGGATTTACCCAGACAGACAGCTGCATGTCTGTGGTCTTTGACAGCTGTCATCAGGGACTCCACGACAGAACAGAATACCAAACCCACCGGTTTGAAAAGTCTGGCATAACTGAAACGTTACTCTCATCTAAAATAAATAAGCAAACAAATCAAATAACTTGAAGTATTAAGAACCTTCCCAGCATTTAAACATGTTTGCTATAGTTATTTTTTTGTCCTGTTTGCAATATAATAATGTTATCATTCTCAGCATTTTAAAAAGAATTTTATTCATAGAAATATGTTTCAGGTTACTTGTGAAGAGCCAACAGTATGAGAACATATGTCAGGACATCCTAAGTATTTGCGAGACCAAATTTCCTTTTGGTTCCATCCTCCCTTTTAAAGACTTTTCCCTCCCCAAAGATTCCATTGAAGTTGACAATACTTCCAAACTACATTTTCCATAGCTAAAAATAGAGTCCATGTTTGAAGACATTTGGATTTACATGCACAAGAGCTTGTTCGTTATTTTAACCACCATGACTGAAGATACAGCAATGCAAAACCCTCAAAACGTTCCAGAGAAATAGAACTGAATGCCTTGTGCTGTTGCAAACTAAACTTGATTTTATTTATTTATTTTTTTTTATTTTTACACATACCTCTTGTCAGAATAGCATTTTAATTTCATATGTCTATAAATAACGTATTTTCTATTTTCTATGGCAAAAACATCACAAGCATTTAACATTCATGTGCTTCCTTAGCATTTTGTGCCTGCCAAAGCCCACATGTTGGCCACAATGACTGAAGCCAGTGAATTAATTGAAAAACCTTCTCCCATTTTCCTACTTTTAAGTGTTTTTTGCTTTCTTCTGCTGGTACAGAGAGAAGTTATTTTAAGAACAAAGGAAATAGTAGTATTGGCATTCCACTATACAGTGGAGCTTTTTTTTTTTTTAAGTTTAAACAAAAAATTCAAGTGTGTTTTATCTTGCATCATACTTAAGGAAAATAGCTAAACATGGTAATCACGGTCTTTTTAAGCAGAGCAAATTAATGCACAATGAAAAGGCAATAGGGAAATAGCACACAACTAAAAGAAGAGTGAGCCATCCATCATGCCTTGAAATTTTAGTCATAAAATATTTATATTGCATCCTACAGTAGTTGCCTCACTATTTGATCTAGTTCACTGACAGACATCATAAAAATACAGAAATGTGTGCCTATTGTTCATGACTTACCACTGATAATACCCCTTAGATCACCTCAATATTAATATAAGCACCTCTTATATACTGCTTATGCCCCGCGTTATGATTAGCTGTCACCTGTTAGAGGCATTGCTTAATTAATTACATGTTGATTTTCGAAAGATGAAAATACAATACTGGAAAAATGATGTTAGGAAAGACCAGTGACTTGCAGATTTAAATCCTGATCTACTTGCTAGTTTTCTGAAGCGCCTGCAGCAAAACCTGGTTGCCCAGCAACATGTTTAAGATTGGAGTCATTAGAGAATTTCTGAGCAGAACTTGGTGCTACACAATCTCAAGAGGGAAAAAATAGCTGTAATGCAGAAAACAGAGACTACTGTCTTACAGTTAACTGTCTAGTGACCACAAAAAGGTAGATGAAAAAACAACCAGCCAGTCACAGAATATTAGTACCTGCTAGTACTCTGACTACACAGTTTCAGTTTAAACTGTATCATGCTATTTAATAATATAGCTAACACTTCTAAAGTGGCATACAGTTCGCTTATTCATTCCACAAGCAATTCAGAGACAAGTATAACAGTACCTTCCTCTCTGAAACTTTGAGCATTCATCAATTCTTCATTGCTTCCTGTCCTTGTAAATCATAAAGGAAGTTTAGAGGCAGTCTAGTATTCTGTACCATTTTATCTTAACAGGAGGAAGTTGAGGGAGGGAGAATCCAAAAACTCAATGGAATGAAGGCTGCAACTGTCTGACAGAACCCCCCAAGACCCTGTGATGCACTGGAAAGAACCTAAGCCCTACATTACATCAAGTAATCTCTCTCAAACTTCGACAGTTAACAACATTACGACTTGTATTTGTTTCAAACAAATGAAGAGAGCAGATAAAAAGTGTTCTTACCCAGTTCATAGAGATGACCACCTACATTCACTAATGCAATAAAGTGAAGATCTACTTTTTCGTCTATACTTGGTGCCTGCAAGACAAAACAAAACAAAAAGAAATTGTGTTCACTAAAACACTTGCCACAATATGATTAATGAGAACATATCATCGTAATATGCCAAACACCTGGCCAAGAGAGAAGTACATTCTGGATCTATACAGAATGGCAGAAGTCACACTGCAGAACATTTCGGAATATAAAGAAGCCTTGTGCAATGCATAGATCAGTAAGAATGCTTTCAGTAAAGTACCTGGAAGTATTTCCAATTATAGCTCTACGTAAAAGCTTTACTTTTCATTGCTGAATTAGAAGGAGTATCAGCTCAAATACATTACCATTGAAAACAGATATTTGTATAAATAGAAACCCCTTCACTACCCCATCTCACTTGCCAAAGTGATGCAGGGCTGAACCCTGAACCAGTAGTACTGCAAAACCAAAAACATTCACTCGGGCAAAATAATTTTTTCCTCCTAAGTCACGTACAGTACAGTTCACCTGTTCCCTGTTTTCACAGGCAGTCAAAAGAAACAGTTCACGCATCTTAGGTGTGGGGGAAGGAAAATAATCAGATGTGCCTACACTGAAATTTCAAAGTGGCATCATAGGTATCATACCAAGAAAGGATTAAGCGCAGTGACAGCACTAAGTGACTCCATGTAAAAAATGGTTACAGATGGTAAAGATCTATCTAGCCCACTACTGTGTTGCCAACCACAGCAAGCAAAAGCTTTTTCAGAAGAAAACAGGGCATGCACCACATGGTACTCTGCCAGCACACATTTCTAGCATCCATTAAGCAGTGGTTTTTGAACTTCTGAGTCAAAAGGTGCATCATCACTGTTGTGTTCAATAGCAATTGATGATCTTATTTCCTCATCAATCCGTCCAGTTCGCACCTGAGCCTTTATCCACAATTTAAGAAGACACTGTTTGAGGGAATGGGAAAAAGCACCTCAGTTTTTCTTAAATTACCAAGAATCTGACTTCTGTGGAAGTGTATTTCATGCCATTTTCTTCCATTTTGTAACTACTGTTTGCCTTATGTGAATTTCTTGAAGCACCTCAAAAAAAAAAAAAATCTAAGAATTTGCCAGAAACAGATTAGAGTGCAAAATCAGTTGCAGAACCTTACAGCTGCATCATGTTTTCAAGACTGAGTTAAAAGTTTCCTTTTTCTTGATGGTCATGAGAAAAGACTTTAAAAGATTATCTAAATTGAAGGAATGTAGCAAACAACTAGAACAATAAAGCAAACGACATGAAGTCAGCATAAGTCCTTCAATAAATCAATAACGCCAAAGAACATGGCATTACACGGGAACTGCCAGCAGCTTACAGAAATTCCATGTAGTATGCTCAAAATCAAGAAAAGCAGAAAAGTAAAACAAAAATAACACACAACCTCCTCTCACCCTCATTTGAGATTCTTCTCCATGATCAGTTAACATGTAAAAGGCCAAATACCTGGTTTCATCTCTGTTTCAGAGGGCCTAGAGTGGAGAAAGAGCAGGGGGGAAAAAGCCCTTCCCTGCCACTGAAGATGAGGCAGCTATCAAAGGGACAAGAGGACCTTTCCATCAGAACTCCAAGGAGTCTTTTTCCCCTATAGCATAATAATAATAATCCTATAGGATTGTCTTTGAGAATTTTGTTTTACAGAAGGCCAAATAGAGCCAGGGCTTAGAAAAACAAGCAAAACAAGCAGCCTCAAGCGTTTGGCTACCTCAGTTGTAAACTTCCAAGGACCACAGGTCTCCATAACTTCCCAAAAACCACACAAGACAGTAGCTGACAACCAAGGGCACCTTCTTGTTATTCCCGTTGATCAACCTCCTTTTTACAGGCATCTAAACTGTGGTGCTACACAAGAGCGTGCAGGCAGGCAGAGCTGAGAGTCCTTGCCAAATACCACATTACCACCTAATTCCCTTTGTAGACATATGACTTCACAGCTGTTCACTTATCAATTAACCCTACCAACTGTGAAATCTGGGCTTAAGGAATTTCAGGGGTAGGGGAAGGACCACCGGCAGTCAGTCTCACTTTAGGAAGGAAATAGCTTAGCATTTAAAAGCTTACATCTGAATATACGCTACCTGGGCTCAAAGTGACATTAACTAGAAGAGCTCAAAGTAACACTATTTCAGAGGAGTTTGAGATGCTCATGATTTGGTTTCAATCACATTTAGAACGAAATACAGTTGCCCCTTTGACCATTTTGAAGGTCGTGTTCTTTGCCAGCTTCTAATAAACACCTTTTCTAGAGAGACACTCAGCATGCTCGGAATGCTGAGCCTGCACACAGCTAAGAAGATGGATAGGGAAGCCATCAAAAAAAAGCATTATTAACTTTTCATAGAGTTTACTTGGAGACAGACTCCTATAGAATCCTGCTGAGTTTTTGTACATGCCTAATCTAAATAATGTGCTTTCATTGTGCTATTGCCACAACCCATGAGAAACGTTGTTTTTACATTTTTAATTCCCCAACCTCAGAGATCAAATGAAAGTGCCGTGCCATTATTGAAGTTTCTACCACATGTTCTTATGTAGACGGTCTCCTTCCCTTGTGACTTCTTTTCATCTGACATAGATAGTAGTAAATTTACTATAAAGTAGATCTATTGCACTTCTTGAAAAATTAGGATTTTAGTCATTTTTGACAGATAATTATTTGCATAATCATAAGCACAAAGAAACAGTAGTAATAATCAAGATGACCTAAAACTTTGTATTACAAAAATCTGTTGCTTATGACTTGGGCAAACAAGTAACTGGATTAAGCTTTCACAATGTGATGAATTTGATTCAAAATCCTGCCATCCCTCCTTAGAGGGGAAAAAAATAATAATCCATTGCATATGTGTGCATGCACGTGCACACAGAGGCACACACATGTAAAGAAGCCCAGTCAGGCCAATTTCTACTTCACTGGGAAGCTGTAGAAATTATAACACTTGAACCAGAAGATTTTAAATTTCAAAGGAATAGAAAGAAGAGGGAACGTCAGCTTCAGGGATATGTCTTTTGTGGTCTCCTTGAAAAGCTAAACATTTGGCCAAGTTTTCAGCTTCTAATGAACAGTCTGTATGAATGCTTAAAAACCCAAGAGAACATAGCTTTAAGAAGGCTGCCTGCATGTTCATAACTAGGTAGTATTTTCAGAGCAATTACAGAGGATTTCCTCTTGATTATTCTTCTTGTCAAAGACCACAGTAACATGAACATCAGTCAAGTGTTTACATGACCTGTTCTTTTAGGTCTATTTATTTATTTATTTATTACTTGGAAGCCCACTAAATGTGCAAAAGGAGACAGCAGATTTGAATGACAGCATGTATGAACCACAAGGAAGGACAAAGACACAGGAGTCTAAATAAGATGATTGTCTAATCAGGATTTGGAACCAACCTATGCGATCCAAGACTAATTTTTCATGTCTTCCAAAGAGCTGTAGCACACACTGAAGAAAATGTATATTTCTTTCCTCTCCACAAAAGACAGAAAGAGGACAAATAACAGCATCTTGGGTGGCTCACAGAAGGTTATGTTATGATTTCAACCTCAGTATAAGAAAGGAGTTTTGGTAGTATGTGTTAGTGGACATCGCTTTTACATTTTATCTCTTCAAAATAATAAAAAAAAAACCCTGAAAAATAATGACCCATTGACTTGAAACTGATTTGAAGGAAAAAAGTTTTGTGCTCGAAGTGATGGTTCTAAGAACATCTTCTCAAATGTAATTTGTTCTCAAGGTACTGACATAATGCTCAATGATAATAATACAACACATCTTCATGAATACCCAGTCTCATATACAAAAGTCACAGCCAAGGTTGCCATGCCCTCTAATTTTGGATACCACATTAGAAGCACCTAAATGATGGAGTCTTAATTTTTCAGAGGATTTGATTGCCTTCTCTGCTAACTTGGACATTCAGATTCAATAATGAACAACTGCTGACTGCTGTGAGAGGTCTATTTTAATTCACCTGTCTCAGGTCAATACCCAGTAGTTCACATTATCAAAACAGCACCTCTACATTTCTTCCTCTATTCTTTACTAACAGATTTCTCAGCAGTAATTTTTAAAATGGCACTTCTAAAACTTTTTAGTATACAAATGATAAGCCTTCCTACTCCCTCTTGTACCGAGAAATTCCTTGATTTTACCTTTCACCACTGTACGGTGCTTTCTCCTCATGAATTAAAATGGTGGTCTTTCTTGTTATTGCACTAACCTTCAGAAGCTCAATGGTACATCCCTATATCAGTGTTTGCCCAATCATATCAGCTGGTTTAATAAGGTATATTTCATAACCTACACAGTTTATCTTGCTAATACACTTAGACAATTATCCCAACCATTTGAAATCTTTTGATCTTCAAACCACAGAATCACAGGTGTTGGAAGGGACCTCAGGAGATCACCTAGTCCAACCCCCCGCCAAAGCATGTTCCCTACAGCAGGTTGCACAGGAAAGCGCTCAAGTGGGTTTTGAACATCTCCAGAGATGGAGACACCGCAACCTCTCTGGGCAGCCTGTTCCAGTGCTCTGTCACCCAAATATTGCTAACTTGGAACAAAACTGTCCATCAAATTTAATATGCAACTGGTTTCTTTCCCTCAAAACTGCACTTCTAGAACAAACACAAAATTGTGGAAAAAACAAAACAAAAACAAATCCACAACTGTCTTGCTCTCATGGACATAGTGAGAAGTCATCATCGCATCCTGTTTAAAGTTTATTTTGAAAGGCCATATTATAAAAACGAGTTCAGTGTTACATGACAGGTTTCAGGAAACTTCTTCCAACTGAATCTTGTATTTTTATAATTTCCTTACACTTGCTCTTGGGAAAAAGGAGTGAAGCAAGAACTCTCACAAACCAGTTTAGTAGAAAGCTTTGCATTACAAGTAGCAACTGGGAAAAGAAAAAGACACTACTTGTGTCAAGTCAAGAAATTGGCATCAGGAGTCTGTCAGGTTCTAGAAGAACAGTGATAAAGACTGATAAGGAAAAGACAATTTTGCTATGAAGAAAAAAAAAGTTTCAGATGCATCCTATTGAAAGATCATGACAAAGGTAACTGAAGCCTCAGAATAAAAAAATCTTAGATGTCTATCTATACAGTTTCACTCACAAGGAGTTAAAAGAAGCCAAAGAAAAACCATATAAAAATTAAGTTTACACAACAGAATGTTAGGTATGGTTTGGTTTCAATAAATTTTGATGGGGAAAAAGTGATGCAATTGCTATTAGGTAGATTAGGCGTCTGTAATTTCCATTTTGAAGCATGGAACATGCTTGGGCAAATGTACTGTGGAGGCCTGTGAAAGGCATTTGAATCCTGGTTAAAATACTGCAATTGAAACAAAGACCACTGGAATGATGATCACAAGTTTCAGCAAGATTATTTCTGGCTCATACTCACAGAACAGTGACACCTCTACTCTTCTTCAATATACTGCAGACATTTTATGATATTTGAAATGCTGTGGAGTTTCACAGTTGAGCATACATAGCTTAATTTAGGTCAAGGCATCCCTTGTCCATAATAATGAAAAAGAATTTCTGTAAGAAAGGTGCTGAGGGACTGTCTTGAGCGCTGCCCCAATAATGGGCAAGAAGTTCCTTTGCTAAGCATTGCCTTATGTATTTTTCTACCATGATGTCATGGGAGACAAGCTTCCTCAAGCTTATTAACTCTATACCCCCAGTTATAGCTAGAATACAGAAGTGTCAGGTGAGGAACAATTCCAAGCTGCAGGACAGTAGCATCTGATTTTGAATGGGAGGACGTCAAGCAAGAAGATGAAATTCAGAGATGGGCTCTATCAATGACCAGAGTATCTGGATACAGATTGTTTATAAGAACACAAATTCCCTTTAAATCCATAAGAAAGAGGGATTATTCACTAGTATGCTGCTCTAAATAAGTAGTTGGTTTGGGGTTTTTTCTGTTTGTTTGGTTGGTTTTTTTTAACAGGAACTTTAGTCCAACACAGAAAGTAAAAGGGAGAAAACAAAGAGTATGTTTTCCAACTTGAGAAGTGTAGGAAAGAAAAAAACAAAAAAAACAGTTATGAGGTTCACTTATAAAAGGCATCAAAATTGATGCTAAGGCAAGCTGAGAGAACAGATACGCTGGAAGAATGAGAGATTGTTACAAGGACTGAGGAAAAGTCAATATTACCAATGAAGCATGTTACCTACAGCTTAAAAATTTGCCACATGTACTGCAATTTATCAGGTTTGCATAGAACATTTCAAGGCAGTGTTTTGGATTTTACTTTTTTTTCCTATTACATGTTCTTAACTCATCTGGAGACCTATTCTAAAAAGTCAATGGAAGTTTTCAAGTAGGGAAAGTGGTTTTATTTAAGGAGCATAAATGCAGCCTCCCATCATTAAGACTTTCACGCTTAATTTTGAAACAATTATTTTCTGTCTGACAGTGTTTAAGTAGTAGAAATGTACTTAGAACTACAAGAAAGTTCAACTGTATTTTAAACACAATATACAGGATGTTTTCTCCCCTCCCTGAAATTTAAGTCCATAGATTTCTTAGTAAAAGCAATACTATAACATTTTCATACAATGCTGAGACCAATTCAGCCTCTTAGTATAGCTCTGATCCTTCTGCTAGATGTACAAACAGTACTTGTTGATGGGCATTGATAGGACAAAACCTGAAGGACAAGATAGTATTTATTACCAAGATGATAGCTTTAATGCTCAAAATACTGCCTGTTCTTTGCATATCAAACTAATTTACATATAGTACGTTTGTTCTTGAATCTTCTTGGAAAGGTATGTTATACAGAAGTGTAAAGACAAGAACTAACATTTTAGTTACCAATAAATATCAGGCTATACTGTGTTCAGTAATAAATCTTTGCACATAGCATTTACAATTTTGACCTGTCAGATGGAGACAGTCAGGATCTCAGGGGAGTTAATGAGTAATATTTTAAAATTATTTTTACTGGTGAGCTTCTGTTTTGCCAGATAGAGTTGAACTGAAAGACACTTATTTTTTTAATGAATTTTTTGAACATTTTCGAAGCAAATGCTCACTGCTAATGGATGAGGAGTTGTTTTTAGAAATTTTCTGAAGAAAATAAAACTCTCAACTTGCCAACAGTGGTTTTCTTGTATAATCACACGATTACACTCTAATGTCCATCCTTGAATAAGTCATCGTTTATTTAGTATTAAAGTAAACTCATGGTCAATTAATGCTTTTGTTCTAGGCAGGCACACTCAAGCTCAACTCTTCCCCAGTAAGTCTTTTGTTAACAACAAGGTTACAAATTACAGAAATACAACATAGAAATTTCAAAGTTTTGATAAACAAAAAAGTCCCCACCTAAAATGTCAGAGGTTTGCCAATGTTAATGGCATAAATATTAAATGGTGGAAGGAAGCATGAACTAGGGAGAACTTAACTCTGTGCTAAACTCCATTCCTCCTCAAATCCCAAGGTATTTAACTAGCTCCAAATGGTGACATCAAGAACGTTCCATGGTTCTGAAGATTACAAGAGAGCTAGATACTTAATAATAGCAACTATTATTCACATAAAGAGAAAGGAGTCTGGGAAAAGGTCTTGTCTTGCAACACTTATCAGGATAAAAATATAAAAGGTATAAAGAAATTGAAGCATTTGGACACTAATTTTTAATAGCAATAAAATATTAAGAAGTATTTCCACATCTGGAAAGACAGATCTGTATGAAAAAGGAAAATATTTGGACCGTGGTCAGAATAGTTATTTCACGTCAGTTAAAAAATCCACATACTTCAATAAGAATTTCTAGTAACTCAGGTGAAATGCAGTCATTAACAAGGAACGATAAAACAAAATCACTGTCCCAATTTTGCATTTAAGACCATTCACTTCTATATATTAAGATTTTTTTCTGTGTACTAGAAGTGTGACCACTCCTTAAAAGCAGGATGCAATACCACTAAACCACTCTTTCAGTTTAGTGCTTCTGATGGTGGTCATAGGACAGTTTAGAAATATTCTGTGCATGCAATTTTTCTGACAGTTTCAAGATATATTTGTGCCCTGTGAGTGAAGGAAAAAAGTGTAAGTATGGTATTGATGACAAGCTTCTCTTACTAGAATGCCTTCAACTAGAATGTATGTCTACAAACTGGATAAAGAAACAGATGTCAAGCGAGAAAGTAAGCCAGACCTTTGGGCTTACAGGAAACATCTCATCGTTACTGAAATACCCAGGGACCATTAAGCAAGACTTAGAATGAAAGAAAAGGAGACTAGGTTTAGGATACGAGAACATAAACCAGGTCTCAAACACAGAAGAAATAATATCATGTGACAAAGAATTAGAAGCCCCTTGGTTTAGCACATCCAAATGAAAGATCATGAAGATGAGGTGAAAAGAAGAGGTTGGATGTGGAGCCTATGACAAAAAAAGAAAAGCCACTTCATGAAGGGCAAACTTCATCTATGCTTTGAAAATGATTTGGCACTTGTATTGAATCAAAAATACCTGGACAGCAAAGCATGGAGTGATGTACTTTTGCTGTCTGACATGGAGGAAAGGAAAAAAAAAAAAAAAAAAAAAAAGAAAAAAGGCAGAAAGAAATCCTAAGAATGGTTGAGAAAAGACCCCAACAAAAAATGATGCCTTGAAGACTGAAGTTACACGGCAGAAGGCCAGTCGTGTCAGAGTAAGAAAAGACTGAAGATGGACTACACTTACAACAGAATGAAGCCCAACAGATGGAAGGCGTATCAAGGGCCGCCAACGACGAAGACGGATTGACGGACTGGTAGCCTTTGCAGGACCTACATGATTACGTTTGGCCCAGGAGAGGGATGCAGAGTGACACAATGGTGAGGCCTTCGTTCTGCTGTGGCTAACCTGAGGCTGCGATGAAGATGGTGGTGAAGACAGCGAGGACGGTGACGACTACATAAACATTAAAAAAGAACATACTTAGCCCACTTAAACTTGAAGTAACATACCTAAAAAGGCAACTGCAAAGATGTCCACTATTTATCATACCGTGCTTTAACTGGTTAAATCACACTGATAATAATCAAGAATGTGTTGAATTTGAGTGAGAAGCTAAAAAGAACTATGAAATAAGCAAAGACATGGTCGAAATCTGAAGTTTATCACTAGATAAGCTAGAGGTTATTCACACCCAGTGAACTCCATAATACAAACACAATTTAACTGACTCATTCAAGAGACAGACTGTTGGAAAGTGAGGATGGAGGGGATTTAAGTTTCATCTCATGGAAGGAATAGTTGAGAACAGAGAGTGATCGGTTTTGTCTACAGCTACAAAAACTGTAAGCAACAGTTCTTTGGTAATTTGGGAAAGCTAGTATGTGCTACTCTGGGATTTAAAATGAATCAAGTAATAACTACTGCAACAGAACCCAGAGTTTCTTTACTGTTGCATGTCCAACATAAAAGGAAAGCAAAGGAAAAAGGAAGCTTACCGTGGTGAGGTATGCAACTTCCTAAGTTTTTCACCTATTCTTCTAAAATAGCAGGCCAGTGGCAGTATTGCCATTAACACTCAGGATCCCTTTAGTATCCATGGAAGCAGTAGGACTATGTTAAACCATTCAAATTGTTACTATTAGAAGAAAGACCACAGAAGTATTAAAAATGACTCTCAGCTGCAACTGACAAAGTTTCAGTAAATATATTAAGATCAGAAAGGACCATTGTGATGATTTAGTTTTGATCTTCTGTCCCACACAGGCCACAGGACCCATCAAGTTCAAGTTTTGTTTGGATCAGAACATACTCACAAAACAAACATTCAAGCTTAACAATTTTGTTACTACTGAAATAACCCAGAAAAAAATAAAATTTAAATCCATCCTGTCTATAGCTATAGAGACAGTAAGTAACTTTCATACAGTTTACTAAATTAGTGCTAAATGAAAAGGCAACCTTTCTAGTCCTGCTTAATGAGGATATGAACATGGAACAATGGATTACATTAGTTCATCTGGTCACAATGTCAAAGCAGGGGCTCACCTTCAGCTTATCATCCACCATTACTTTATCCTCTCAGCGCATACAAAAATTCCCAATGTCATCTTCAGTCTTTCAGAGAACCCCTCACCTTCTATCAAGAAATAAACTTTATCTTTTGTGCTAATTACACAGTTTTTATTTGGCCTCAGAAAAATACTCCTTTGAAGCTAACCTAAATGGCAATCCAGATTGTCCTGTGCTGATGTCTTGTGCTTTACTATCTCTTGATAGCACCTACTGCCTGTAGGTTTTGAAGTGTATTTTTATGTTGTCTTCCATGTCACTGATGTTACAGGTCTTGGAACCAATCCATGCAGAGCCCCGCTAGAAAACATACTCACTCATCAACGATACCCCACTTATCTGCACTGAGACCTGCCAGCTGCTTGTGAATCCATTGAAGTTATGCAAGCAGAATAGAAACTGCAGTTCCTTAAGGTATGTCCCACAATGTGCATTCAACTGAATGATTCTAGTAGACTTCAAAAACCAAGCATTATCATAGAATCATAGAATGGTTTGGGTTGGAAGGGACCTTAAAGATCATCCAGTTCCAACCCCCCTGCCATCAGCAGGGACACCTTCCACTAGACCAGGTTGCTCAAAGCCTCATCCAGCCTGGCCTTAAACACTTCCAGGGAGGGGGCATCCACAACTTCCTTGGGCAACCTGTTCCAGTGTCTGACCACCCTCACAGTGAAAAACTTCTTCCTAATATCTAATCTAAACCTCCCCTCTTTCAGCTTAAACCCACTTCCCCTTGTTTTGTCATTAACTGCCCTTATGAAAAGTCCTTCCCCATTAGATACCTTATCTGAAAAAAAAAAAAAAAATATATATTTTAACTTTTTTTAATCAATGCATAAGTGCCATTCAAAACCATTTACTTTCTTTGTATTATTTTTTAAGCAATTAATCTTCTTTCTCATTCTTTTTTTTTTTTTTCCTTTTTGTATCAAGTGTGGAACAATGAATTGGTTCTTTTTGCTCCCACATTGCTGACCTTAAAGAACAGAGAGAAGGACGGGAATTCTTCATGAAGAGCAAGCATCAAGTACAGTAGAAACTGTAGATATGAGAGATAAGCATGGAGTGTAATCAAGCCTCAATCTGTCCAGAGAACAGTTTTCTACAAGTTTGTCACGGGTTGGTTTTTTGTTGTTGTTGTTTTTTCTCCAGTTAGCTTCTGATTTTCAAGTATTCTAATCCACCCTCTAAATTTCAGCAGCTCCACATAAAAGAGGACAAAACCAGAAAACCTCCAGCCCAAAAATGTAACTATATGAAGAAAGAGGAATTTAGCAATGAAAATACTTCTGAGTCAGAGAAGCTTACAAGAGGTTAATGTCTGTTATAGTTTATTTGTACTACTGATTGGTTGGGTTTTTTTCAAATTCTTCACTTGAAGAATTGATCTAAAATGAGACATTTTATGTTTAGATAACACATCAGATGGCTCTAAAAACCAATTTCTTCTCAGCTTGCCTAAGAAAATTCCAAAAGACGACTGATAAAACACTGCTCCTAGAAGTCCTCACGGTCCACAGACCTCCCTATGGAGGGAGGAACTTATAAGATTAGAACCTGCTGTGGGGCAGAAATTTTAAGAGCTTTGCTGACTAGACAGTTCACGATAAAAGGCAAGACACTGCATTATGTTTTACAATTTTGTAAGCTGCTGCTATCAAAACAGACAAGATTGTTAGTCTTCCTGGAATCTGCAATATAGTAACTGTTTACTTAGTTAAAAAAAAAACAACAAAAAAACAAAACAATAAACTGAAAAACTTGTTGAGAGCAGGAATTTACTCCGGCTTTGATGCACTGCATTGACTGGAAGCTGTTAAACTGTATACTTTTGCTCTGAAAAACCCCTATCTTTCAGCACTCCTAGTGTAATTACTATGAAACCATTTATAAGACTTAGAACAATAATAAATGTAAAGTTTGTTTAACAATACAGGGATCCAGAATATTTAAAGTTGTTTTTTTTTTTAATAAAGCCTTTTTTACTTTTGTTACCATTTTTACCATGATTCTTCACTTTCACCATTCTTAATGATTACATTTATTTATTTGTTTTCTGGTTAATATTGCTAAAATTATGAGAATATATTAAAAATATCCCTTGCCTGAATGTAATGAGACTAGAAAAGACAAGACTAAGTTCTCAAAATTGCATTTTTAACCTAGAATGAAGTTTAAGGCAACCAATATTTCAGTATTTCTAGGTCAGTATTTGTCCCCCTTGTAAATTCCATTCATTGAATCTTTTCATCCTTTATTTCCTGTACTAGTGGGTCCCCTAGTGAGATCAATCAAGACAACGAGAAACCTCCTCCCCACTGAAAATATACTTTTGCATTTGTAAGAGTGAAGTTTTGACAGGAAGTATATAGGAATTCTGGAAGAGCAAAGCTAAGACTGAAATATTTCTAATTAACAAGGTTGCAATAGCCATAAAATTCTATGCGTCACTTCAATAACAAGCACAAATTAAGCTGTGTCAACTGAAGTTGTTTTCAACTGAATATTAAAAAAAATAAAACAGAATTACATGTCAATATTAATATTAAATTCATGTTAAATACACATCTCCACATAAAGGATACAAAGTAATACATTTCACATTTAATTGAAAATTTGGAAGACAAACCATAACTTGAGACAATCTGTTCAAACAAGACTTATTAACAGCTAGAAACTGCACAGAAGAGAGAATTAGACTAACTTCACAAGATGAAAAGATCACAGGAGCATATTTCTGTGCTGAAAATTGTAGCAGGTCAAATATCTGAAGTGGTAAAACAAAAACCCTGGAATAGAATTGAATGTTATTGTCATATAAACCAGTAAGTACATGAAGTTTACGGTTTGTAATGCAAAAAAATACATTATAAGTAAGTTAAAAGCTTCATGGAATAGGTCCAAAAAAAATGTTCAGGCAATTATCATCTGCCTCAATCCAAAACTCATTCCTATATATAGCTGTTATTAAAGCCTAGAGTCATTTAAATCCGAGATCTAAAGGAAGCATCTATAAAGTTCATCAGGCACAAAGAGCTGTGCTTTTGCACATACCTAAAAGTGCGGAAGTTTGATAGTGCTGAGTAGCTCATGACTTGGCTCAAGCCCAAACCTGTCAGGTTCTAGAAATAGGGATCTGTCTGCTCATCTTCTTTGGGGAACCCAGTCCAGCAACGTATCTCAGTCCACATCTAATGCATGGAAGACTCGACAGGACAAAGTGGCATCTGGTGTTGCATGACCATTTCTTTCTAAGAAGAAATATTTATTACTGATTAACTTGCTACTGGTTACAAAGATTGATCTATTTGGAAGCTCAAGTTAAGGGCACCCTCTCAGTGGAAAGTCCAAGCCAGTGTCACCTTCCTTTAAGGAGGCTTCCTAGTTTGTCAGCTGACAAACTGCTGGGACTAGGGCTTTCTTCTTTCCTCCATTTTGAGGTTGTGTCACTGTGTAGAAAGAATCACTAGTTGCACTGGGACAGAGATCAAACGGGCTTTAACTGCATACCAACACCACTGGAAATTTGGGAAACAGAAGGAGATACAGTACTTTTAAGTCCTGGTCTTTGTTTCATATGCACAACCCTGGGATCAGAGGCCCTGCCACACGTTCTGCATCTGCTCAGTTGAGTCAGTCCATGAGCGTGCAGTAACTTCCTCCCAATTAACTAGGCATTTGTGGCCTCATTACACAGTTCCCGTACAGTAGAGATGTAGTACAGCCCTGTAGTAGAGATGGGGGAAGGCTGAGGTGACAATAAAAAGTGCAATTTTTCCCGCCCAATGGGCTATGTAAGAATTATCAGAGCTTTAAGATTATATTCTGAGAGGATGTACTTAATATCTATCATTTTTCCCCACCACCTTTTGAGGCTTTGTTTGTTTTGCTTAAGTGATTGCTCATTATTTAATTAAACACAATGTTTTAAAGGGTCTGTATTAAAGTTCAAGTGCAATAGCTTTTTATTCCTTAGAAATCATTATCCTTGGGTTTTTTTACATGCAAATTAAATCTGTGCATCACACTGTCTGAAAAAAAATCTCTTCCCCCTCCTTCCTTCACAAGTGTTTTTAATCTCTTAACAGCATTTCAAGCCTGTTTTGGTGGTGGTGGTAAAATCTTGAGAGACATTAAGTTCCTTCCAGGTTTTACAAGAAGATAAGCAGACAGACAGGGAAGAGAAGCCTGACAAAGGAAGTATTCCATAAAGGCAGAAGCTGCCTCATGAGCTCATCTCTAACAGTACACCACAGAATTCACACGAAAGAGAGACATCAAGAATACTTCAACTGCAAGAAAAGCCTTACTCCTAACTAGAACTTCCTTACGTGCAACAAAAGGCTGTACAACACACAAATTCTTAAGTAGTTAAGGTTCATAAACTCCACTCCTCACAGACATGTTTTGCCAACATTACAATTATAGGCATTAGCATGTATTGAAATTGAGACTACAGTTTTGAAATTGAACTGGGCTACATCAGCTAGCTGATCAACTTCTGCACCAGTAAGTTTAATTAGTGTTTCTGCAGCTGGCAAAAAGAAAATCTTTAAAGTATTCTCCATGTCAGTTTAATCTATGATTCAGAATGGACAGTATCCCGAGACTATTACTTTGTTAGACATACAGGTAAAGACAGAGCTTAAAGATGAGAAAAATATGATATCAGAGCACCCCAAAAAATCTTTCCAAAATTAGTGATAATTTATCTCTTTCTGAAGACCTAAATTTAAGTTCTATGGCCTATGTTAGGCAAAAGCCTAGCTAAATTATCACAATGGTGACTTCTGTGATCAAAAATTAGTGGAATTAGAAAAAAATTCCAAAGGTTAGGGAGCTCTGCAAAACCTAATTTAACTAGATTTTTTAAAAATACTTTTTCCCCTGCACAATTTTTTTTCTTAAATAAATTGAACAGCATTGTTGCACACCCAATTACCATATTTTTAAAGTGCTTCCTTGAGCAAAGTTGGTTAATGCAACATCAGTTCTCTGAGTAGTTTCAGCCCACTGTCTAGCTTCAGCTGTATTGGTAAAAAGTCAGTCTTAAGGACTCTAAGTTCTTATAATTTTTTTCCTCCAAATTAGTGGTTGGATAAAGAGGAAAAAAAAAAAAATTAAAAAAAAAATGAAGAGAGCCAAATCATTTTCTCTTCTGACTGAGGGAAATAGATCGAGTGTGAACTCACTCAACCATCACCTATCATGACCAGCCTGCTAAAACGCCAGTCAGCAAACACGTGGCTAAAGCCTGCTGCTTACTGTCTCTTACACAGGCAGTGCAAGAACGGCACTGGAAGTGCCACAGATTGGAGAGATGCAAAAAAAATCTTATGGCAGTTGGTTGGTAGAGATGTTGAATGCAAAACTGTAGAAACATTTTGTTATTTCACTTGTTATTTATTTCTTATATACTTGTTATTTAAATTCATGGGCTGCTTTATGGGTGCGAATAGCCTCTATGGTTATGTTTCAGCCTTGGAGTCAGAGTTCCTTCGTACAGATTTTACAGTGAAGCGTAAGACCCAGAATAACAGTTCAGAGCAATACTGTATTAATACCTTAGTAGTTATTTGCTCAGTAAAGCATAGAAATCAGATCAGTGCATGTCTCTGAAACACTGGCATGTTAAACAACAGGGCAATGCAATGAGTCAAAGGCAAGTATAATTTCCAAAACATTTCACATGATTCTAGTAAGCTCATTTTTAAACTTTTACTGCGCAGGCTGTAAAAGAGAAAAAGCTCTAGCTAACATCTTTAGGCAACTTCATCGCCTTTACAGGAGAGATTACATGCTTGTTCTGTAATGCTAAGCTAAACAAAAATAACATTAAAAACAGTTATATAATCCATTTTATATTCTCCCAAGATGCAAATGTTTCTTTACAAGGCTATGGATTATTCAGAAGAAACAGTAAGGAATATAGGCTATTTAAGAAAAAAATCCCACCGTATGTTCTTGGCAGGAGCAAAAGGGAAGCTCCTTTATGTTTCTTCTTTAACAATAAATTTTAATGCCTCAGGGAACCAGAGAACTTTGAAAGTTCAAGTTTTATAGCAGTTGAGAACAGAGTGCATTGACTCTACTTAGTTCTTGCCAATGTTAACGACTGTTACTGTGATCAAAGTCTAACTTGGCGCATTCCAAGCAAGATTATAGTTCTCAAGGCACACTAAACAAGTTTACAGACTGCAGTTTGCAGTTATGGTTTGAGTTAAGGAAGAAATCAAGCTGTGGCAGCTTTTTTAGGGGCTGACAACTTCAATCCATGTTAAAAATATTCCTGATCATACTTGTGAACAAAAAGGATTTCTATGTAAACATACTGATGTGCAAAAGCATTTCAGTTTTTTGTGAACATCTGAGACCCGTTCTTACTTGTGACTTTTCTACTGACAGAGTCAAACACCAATTCTGATTTCCAAAGGCTAATTTTTCCACCATCAATATTTTTGATAGAGGTCTAATGAGGTGCAAGAATGTTTTCATTTTAAATGGCAGCTCAGATGCAGCACCTCAGTCTGCTCAGTTCTGAGCCTCATTTAGCCCAGCATATAGTTCTAGTAGCCAAAGCTGTCAGTTAGCAAATAGATGTATGAAGTGTATTTGGAAAAAAACAAAAACAAAACAAACAAACAAACAAAAAACCAAAACCCCAAACAACAACAACAAACCATCCAACAACCAAAAAAACCAAACAGGATGAGTTACAGAACCAAAGGCAGTATGTTCAGTGTTCCCCAAAATAGTCAATTTTTTTTTATCTTCCAGTTCTGTTTTTTTCTCTCTTCCATAATAACTAATAACTGAAACACTGTAGGGTAAAATTAATTTAGCTGGACATTCTCAGCAGCCTCTAAGGAAGAGGAAAGAAAAAATGGGAATTTGAGAGCTCCTAATTTTCTCCTAAGAATTTAGGCTACGAACAAAATCAAAAGCTCTTATTATTCTCTGACCAATATCTAACACAGGTATTTCAAGTGGCCATTTCACTTGTATTTATTCACCTGATTGAAACATTATTTTGAGTTATGTTGTAATAACATTTCAAGAAGTAAACTTCTCAAAGAGCACAAATCACATTCTGCTAAGCAGTAACGCATAAACCATGTTAAAACTCCCCTGTCCAAAAAAATTTCAACCTCAAACACAAAAGTGGTTCCATGTGCTGCAAGTACTGCAAGACATAATCAAAAGTTAATTCTACCATTTGAACTTTATAACAAAAAGTGATATGGAAAGCCATGTGTCAGCACTTAGTGATACCTTGATGTTGCACAAACAGCCTGCCAATTACTTAACACCACAACTATTTGAGTATTTGCTGTCCACAGCAGCAAAAGCTGGTCTAAGTCTAGTCTGTTAAGCCTTCTCCTCTCTTCCCAGGAGTGTGCTTCTAACACTTCTGTGCCAGCATTAGCTCGTACAAAGCTATAGGATGAGCTGTTTCAGGAAGTTGTTTGGGAAGCTGATTGAAGACAGAAGAAATTGTAGGTAATCTGACAGAATTATTTCAACAGCCACAGACACACACAGCTGGCTAAATTTCAGATACTATTACTGGAATATAATTTGAATGCGAGTTAAGCATGTCAAAGCCTTCAGAAATGCAGAAATTGAATAAAAATTCTCTAGATCTAATTCCCTGACTAAAGGAATCTTTTAAAAAGTACTTTATAAGGTATAGCTTGCCATTTTCCTTACTGTAGAACTGGGCTGTAATGAAGCACAGTTGCAAAGTAGTGGATATAGATATCAGTAACACAAGAGCAGAACAAAAATATCTTGCTACTCATATTATTATATTTTTATATCTTAAAAAGGTAATTTATTTCAAGAATCAGTACACATAATATTTTCTACCTGGAATAACTTCCCTCAAGTTACCATAGCATATCATTGTTTAATTGAGTTAAACAATTTCTACTGGTGTATTTCTGTAACAAGTGTGCCTTTGCACTTCCCTCCTTTCCTACTCTCTCAGAATACTATACAGTAAAATTTTACTATTAATGAAATGAGTAGGTAGGATACAAAAGTTTCTTCCCTAACTCCAAATTTAAAAGGGCTATTTCCTCTGCAAAAGACTAGACCTGGAAGTCTCTCTCATGCAATTACATGTTTTCCCATTTTCAAAAAAATTCTCCCCTCAGATGTTCTGATCTGTTACTTGAAAATAGTTACCATGACTGTTTTGAAAGAAAGCAACCCAAGATAGTAATAGAAAAAAGTTAAGATATGAACTAACCCTGATCAGTGCTATTAACTGCTACTTTTCATCTCTCAGATCTTGCCATAACTCCTTCATTAATGATCACTGTAGATTAAACAGCTAATGCAGATGCTCAAGTATCCACAAATCGTATTGTCTTTTTAATATTTTTGAAGGGTTGTGGTGGGGTTTTTTGGTTTGTTTTGGTTTTGTTTTGTTTTGTTTTGGTTTTTTTTAAATAAGAGGCTATAGGAAATGTTAAGATGTGTGGTAGGACAAGGTTTCGGTAGTTCATGAACTGCTGAAAGAGGCACAGGAAAAACAGAAAAGAAAAAGAAAAAACAAATAGATGCAAACCAAACAAACAGAAAAACCCAAACGCTGCTCAGTACGAAGCAACAATATAGGGACCAGCTTAAAAGTGCAGTTCTGCAAAGAAGCAGGTTATATTTTCCACATCTTCAGACATCCTAGATACTATAAACAAAAGTATATGCTCAGCAGAAGACTCATGAAAGAATGAAGAGGATCTTGAGTAAGTGGCAACTATTCTAAACTCAGCAACAGCTGCCTCTCAGGAACTATCCCATAGAAAGCAGAGCAAGCTGGATCCATGAAGCTTTATTGTAAAGACCTAGATCCCTTTTTTTTGGCAGCTTTGGATACAAAATACCTGTCACTTGAGAAAGTGTAAGCTTCAGCATCATAAAGTTTAACAGAAAGACTGTTACAAGGGTCTTACATTAATCGCCCTTATTATGGTACTGGAACATGGGACCAGAATCAAACCACCCCTGAAACCCCCGAAAACAAACCACACTTCTCCTGTGGAATTATTCCCAGATCTTACTGCTTGCTACTACAGTAATTTTAAACAGGCCTATATTTTTTATATATAGCAGTACCCATAGGACTGCTTTATGTATTTATTTGCTTTACTGTAGCAAACAAGTGAGACATGGAGCCACAGAATCCAAGAGTCTTAACATGGAACTTGAATCAAACCTAGTCCTGTCTTGAAGGACAAGCCCAAATTTACCATCCTTCTAATTTAAAATCTGCGATGAATTTAATTTAAAACTTGAAATTAATTAGAAAAACAAAACAAAACAAAATGAGACTGCTTAACAGTTCTTAAAATTTAATCTCTTTGAAAGGACAAAAAAAAACTTCCCTATTTTTAAGAAAATGTTCAAGTCATTTCATAAAAATACAGTACACTTCATTAAAAACCTCACATATTTTAACACAAAAAACCTCTCCAAAATAGTCAGTTCTAATCCACTCTATAGATAGCTTGTAAAAGTTTTAAATGCAATACCAAAAGTTATATAAAATGTCTAGGAACACAGTTTGGGGTTTTTTTTGTTTGTTTGCTTTTTTTCTCCTTTTGAAGATAAGCAAATTAATCACAACTATCAAACCTGGGAAGCCTGTTAAAGCACACATCAAGGCATAATGCTCTATAGCTCTCAGCTGCAATTTGTTTGCTTAGCAATTAATCTTAATACTTCATCTAAACAGATCACACATTAATAATAAATCCCAGAAGCAAACTGACACTGTAATTCTAATATTAAAGTTCTACAACTAATATCTTGTAAAATATCCTTTTTTTTCCAAACACAACATTTCTTAAAAACATAAGAAACTAAAATAAAAATAACCTGATTACAGATTATTCTAAAACAGAGACAAACTCTATGCAGTGGACAAGATGAACAGATGAAATACACAGATCCTAGAAAGATAGTACTCTATTACTGCTAACCTTTTATTCCTAGATGCACTTGTGTTATTTCAAGGTTTGAAATACCCACATACACAGAACAGAAACAAAAGCAGAAAATCCACTTCTGTATTGTAAAAACTGAGTAGCCATTGAGATGGCCTAGCAAGACTGTCAAGGAGTGATCAAAGGCAGGCTTTACTTAGAGCATTAGAGAAATCAGATCCCAGGGAAAAAAAAAAAAAAAAAAAATCAGAAGAGAACCTGTCTGTATTCTTTGCTATTTTTAAACCTTCCACATCTCACGATTCCAGAAAATTTTACTTTTATCCCATAATACTGTTCTGTGGTGTGGTGGTGTGTTTGCATGGGGGAGGGAAAGAACAGTATCTTCAGAACAGTTACACAGTTTCTTAACCAAATCAGCAAGGCTGACTGCCATAAATCCCACTTCTGGAAGTTATTCTAACACAGTTGAGCTTAAGCAACATTTTCAGAAGAATTTGAGTGGCCAGTAGTATGCAATACCTATCTAAGGGATAGAACTACTCACAGAGCAGCCCATTCTTAGGAAGTATGCAAAATTAATTGTCCTAAAAGAGTAAGCCTGCACATTCTCTTAATCTTTAATTCTGCAGGAAACCTGGAAAGGACTTTTTGCTTGCAAAGCTACAGTATATGAGTGTAGGGGCCACTAAATTGGTGAAGGGTTTAGAGAGGAAGCCATATGAGGACAGGCTGAAGTCACTTGGTTTGTTGAGCCTGGAGATCTCATCGCAGTCTATAACTTTCTCACAAGGGGAAGAGGAGGGGCAGGTGCTGATCTCTTCTCGCTGGTGACCAATGATAGGACCAGAGGAAAGGACAGGAAGATGTGCCAGGGGAGGTTTAGGTTGGACATTAGGAAAAGGTTCTTCACCCAGAGGGTGGTGGAGCACTGGAACAGGCTCCCCAGGGAGGCGGTCATGGCACCAAGCCTGACAATATTCAAGAAGCATTTGGACAACATGTGCCCTCAGACACATGGTCTGAATCTTGGGATTGTCCTATGCTAGGGCAAGAGTTGGACCGAGTGATCCTTGTGGGTCCCTTCCAACTCACAATGTTCTATGATTCTACCATTAAGCAACTATATAAATCACTTTATTCAAAAGAAAGATTGCTCTGCAAAATGCCTTTGCTGTTTGGGGTGGGGGAGGCAAGGCAGGGGAGACAAAAATCCAACAGTCATAGGAAGGCAAACACTTTCCTTTCCAGTGCTCTGGAAGGAAGTTTAAGTTCTCAGGAAAGTAATCATAACAATAATGGATACGCAGGAGGAACGGAATTCTCTTCTCTCTTATTCCAAAGGAGCTAGAAATTATCAACTTACCCTGCAGGACAAGTCAACATCCTTGTATGACCTGCATATGCTAACTTCAGTATTTTCAAGGGCACGCTGTTCATCAGTCCCTCCACCACTACATGAAGAGGTATACACCATTTAAAATGTACCATTGGAAGAAAAAAAAAAAAAAACTAGGACATTAACTCACTCCACCCTCAGTTACACTTCTCAGCACATTCACATTTCAGATTTTGTTTTGCTTAAAAAGAACTGTAATTTAAAGTAAAGCAATTTCTCCTGTACAGATGAAAGGGGAGGCCTCGCTGCCAATTTAACTACACTATGGTAGGACAGGATCTTCAGGCAATTACCTCTTCCAGTACGGTAACTTGTTTATTTCTTCCCTCCTCGGTTGATGGCTCAGAACTATCCTGAAAAATGGTGCTAGGACATGTGTTCAGCCATTGTACTAGTTCAACTTTGGAAACAGAAGGACAGGAAAAAGTTATTTTACCAGTCTAAGGAATATTCATATGGAAGAAGATTTTCTCTTTCACAAGGATCTTAGGGGAAAAAAACCTGTCTTCAGCAACTTCTGGGAATAATCTCCATAGCCTCCCTCTTACTAAGCTTACCAGGAATATCTAGAAGAGGACTCATTTGCAAAGAAAAAAGACCATATTTTTTGGAGCCTCTCACTTAGAAAAGGAAGAAAAATATGAATTTGCTATGATGTTTCTTCTTGAAGTATAGAACCTTGATTATCTTAGAGAAAGAGATAAGATGGAAGTGGTGGTGTTTTTTTTTTAAGAAAATATCACAAAGGAAGTTGAGTATCTGTAATAGAAATAGTTAAAACAATTATCTTAATTTTATTTCCAGATGGTAGGGCAAGGAGGAGCAGAAAGGACTGCTTTGCTCACTTACTGTACTTCACAAAAAAAAAACCAAACGGGGATGAGTCACAGCCAAGAGTGAGAGTTCTTCCCTCTGTCAAACAAAGCAGTGCTAGCAACAATCTAATCAATGTTCTTTTTGTGGAACAGACACTGAAATCTGAACTGGAAAGATGGAAACTGCCTTAGTATGACTGAAGCAGAAAAATGTTGAATGTTAAGTTTATGTTTCTTTTAACAGATAAAAGCTTATAAATACATATATTAATAAGAATTTATCTGAATTAATATTAGTGAAACCACCATATATACAAACAGCACATACACAATGGCAAACCAGGTATTGTACTATTTATTTTCCTGAAGTAAAATTTTTCAGATTCTCATAAAATGTTTGTTCCACTTGTATGATTACTATGGATCTTACACTGTCAGCTACAAATATGCAACATCAAAACCTCAATTTTCATTAAAAGTACTATTACTGTCTGTTTTATTCTGAAATGAAGCTCAAAAAGACCATCCATGTTATATAAAAGCTTAAAAAAACCCAACAAACCAACCAAAAACCCAAACAAGCTTCAAGTTTGGTTCCCCCCTCCCAACAGCGTCACTTGATTTTGTGCTCTGATTTTTTATTAATGACAATAATGCAAATCAAGCCATAATCTCTATTTTACTGTAAATCTTTAATATATGATTGTTTTAATCTCAATTATATTAAACTTAAAGTAGTTATTAACAAAGATTTTTTTTAAAAAATGAATACCTCAGTCTGACCTTCATGGGCACTGGATTCATGAGTGACACGAATAGCCTAAAATTAAAGCATAATTCAATCAGACTTTAAATGAGAAACCTTAATTGTTTTAAGAATCACTGTATGCTCTTCATTTAATCAAATGTCATAGATGTGACTATTTTTGTTCTGTGCTTGTAATAAATAAATAAATAAAAAATAATAAACCAATATTCTCCAATTCCAAGGATCTCAGAAGACCAATATTTCAGTTTCATCACAGTCATTTCATATCAAATACCTAATAGTTTGTAAAGGCACTTTTCCACACAGAAAACACCATGGGGAAGTGGGGTTTTTTTATGTATAACTCCTTGAGCAGGCAAGGTACTTTATACAGAAGCTGTGATCAGACATCTTGTGTCCAATGTTTCTACAGAAAATGTCAAACCTCTACTGTTTCTGTTTATTACTACTTCCCTCAGCCACCTATTAACACCCTGATTCCTGAGGGCTTCACAATAAGCTTAAATTGAACTCAGACTTGGAAATCATCCAGATTTTAATTTTGAGGGAGGATCATCATTACCATCATGAGCAACGGCACCATTCTCCCCTTCCACCACTGGCCAGATGTTTCTGCCACATCCTTTCAAACAGCACTAATGATCTGGCTAACCACACCATCAGCTAGCTCATCTAATTGTTTGGGGTGGTGGGGGAAGGAGATTATATTTCAGCCAAATCAGCTCTTTGTGTGCCTCAAACAGCTAGAGCCAAACAGAGATGACTAGAAGGCACAAATGAAAGGAAGCAGCAGAAGGATCATCCTTTCAGCAATAGCCCCAGATCAGCTTAAATTGACCATTAAGCTGGATCCTGAACCCACCAAAAAGATTATGCACACATTTCTCATCCATTTCAAAGCAATTTTAAAATAATCCAGTGAATTAATATGGATGAGGAACACTGACAAAATCCATTCTGCTGACTGAGCTATGGGCAAGCAGGAATACTTTATACTAGCAAAGCAGGGTTTTCTTTGGAGCATCTGATCACAAGCTCTATGTAAAACTGAATTATTTAAGTGTTTCACTGGATCAAGTCCTAAGGACAGTACTTGCTCAAGCAAGTAATTCTTATACCATTTTAAAGTAAAAGTAAAAACACATGATACTAACTTCATAAGTTTCTAGATATTTGGCCCTCTCTTCAGGAGTCATAGATAATGAATCTTCTAGGAACTTTTTCAGTGAAGAATTAGTTTCTTAAAAAAAAATAAAAAAGACATAATTAGAGTCCTGCTTTAACTCCAACTTCATTCAAAGCTTCTAGAATGCCTACATCCAATGAAAGATTTAAAGATATAATTACATTGTACCTTTAAAACACTGAAGACTGACTGCAAAAGGAACTGCTATCTGCTGCAGTCTGCAACATTTAGAGTGCTTTAGTTTGTGGATTAGTATGTAAAACTGTTTTTGTAATTACAGGTAGAAATGCTCTTTGAATAGAGATCATCCTTTATGAATGGTTATATTCAGAGAAAATAGTACAAAGCCTGTCTTTCCCTCCATGCCTCCCCGCAGTTAAGGGGAAAAAAAAAGGGGGGGGGGGGAAGGCAACAAAAAACCCAACCAATCAACCAACCAAACTTACCAAAGTTCATTTTATCTCTGTTGTTTGCAATAGCATGAATTAGCCCAATTGTTCCACAAGCATTGTTAATGGTCTGCTTCATGAAATACACTGATGATTTGACATCTTGCCCCTTAGCTTTTATTCTCTCTTCTTCTTCTGTTCTGAAGGTTTCATACTAGAAGGAAAGTTAAAGACATTACATAAATAGTACAAATAGATAGTGGCTACATTATCCAAGCAAAAATAATTTTAAAAAAGCATCAGCTAACTAATAAAAACCAAAACTCAACTTGTAACTTGGAACGCTTAACATGTGGTCTGACAAGTATATGTAAACTTACTCAACTGAACAGCTCTATATTGTTTCTTAAACCAATGTCTTGTCACCAGCCAAAAAACTAGTCACACTTGAAACATCATTTTGAAATGTGTTATCTAACATAATTTCAAAAATGTTCAAAATATTTTCTTGATCTGAGCACCTGTCACTGTCTCTCTTCAATTAAAAAAAAAAGCCTTTCAGAACAAAGGTCTCAAAGTGCTATCAAGCAAACCATAATACTTCAGGTGTTTAATCAACATGAAGCAGTTTTTACAAGTTCCATTTTTACATTTCATTTTTGTATTTTATTGAAAAATTTAAAGTACTTGTTTCGTAAAGATCATAATTGACTAAAATCTGTTATACTGTGCAACAGTGTATTGGTTTTGTAGGGTTTTTTGTTGGTTGTGGTTTGTTGGTTCTTTGGGGGGTGATATTGTTTTTTCATTTTGGGGGGGTTTGAGGTTCGGTTTTTTCAATTATTATTTTTTATTTTTATTTATTTTAAGATTTTCATCTCAAACAGAAAAAGAATTAAAGAAAACTGCAAGTGTTCCAGACAATGCTGTTCCTTCTTCCTCCTTTACCTCTTTTATCAGGTAACTTTTGCAGACAAAAAAAAACATTGAAGTAGATGAGCTTTTTATACAAGTATGGCAAAAGGTCTGAATGCAGAATGTTATCAAGGAACTCTTCCTGAAAACCCATGAGAAATTTCTCTCAGACTCTGTGTACTGTCAGTGACAAACAGAAACAATAAATTTTTCCACACTTGCAGTTTGTCTGAATGGTCTAAGGAATAGCAATAGTATCAATAAAGCATTTTAATTTGACACCACTTATCTAGAGGTTAACAAAAATAGCCTTAACTGAAAAAAAAAAACAACTTCATAGTGTGTATTTGGACAAAAGTTCAGATTAGAGAAGGTAAACAATATAGCTGCCATTCCCTCCCTGACAACCAAAACAAACTCCATGGCAAAAATAAATATATAAATGTTGAGAATACTGAAAATGCAATTTTGATCAAGGGTTAAACCAGAACACCTCAAGAGGTCCCTCCTAATCTAAGCTATCCCATGATATGCATTCATTGGATCACACTCAAAATGCCCAACAGCCACAGTATTCACTCTGTCTAGAACCTACAATGCAGACTATGAAAAGCATTGACCTTTAAACTGGGAAATAACCCTAAAATTATCTGTATGCCATCGAGAGTATCTTGCCCTAAAAGCAAGTTAAAGCAAATTGATATATAGGAATCATGAAAGAAAGGAAATTCCAGACAGAAGAACAAAGACATGATAGAAAAGTGTTTACAAAGGCAGAAAAAAGAATTGAGGCCCACTTTCATAAACATAGACAGCCAAGAAACATAACTAAATAAATAATAAATTAAATAAAAGAATAACATACTAGGACATATTGAAAGGGAGACTGAGGAGGGGAAAAGTAGTCCAGAAATATAAAATTGGTCAAGAGTCCTGCAGAGCTCACACTGAACAACAAAAGCTTGAGAACATTGGGACTTCACATGAAAGATTCCACCCCCACACACTCAGGCTAAACAGCTGATAGAAACACTTGTGTTCCTTATGTTTCTGAAGGATTAACAGGCTGGAGAAAATCTCAGATATGCTAGTGGTCAAATTTGATTTATCGATGCAACAGAACATATGCTGTTTCCCATATGCTTCTTCAGGATGAAATCAGATACATCTTCTGGAACAAGAGGAAGGTTTTTCTTTCCCATGGGGATGATGCTCCCATAGCAAGATCCAAGAAAGGAAGTTTGCACAGGCAGGGAGGCAAAAGAAAAGTGACAGTCACAAAAGGAGCACAGACCTGTAGCTCAAGCAGCCAGACAGACAACGACAGCACACAGAAAACAAGGCCTCAAAGGTGTCAGAAAGGAAATTCCTGAAGACAGGTGAGGACAGGTAAGAGTTTGCTTAATTTCAACTATCAAGGTGGCCAAAATCCAGCCTAAAAAGGACTTCCTTCAGAGCTGTTTTGGAGAAACTGAGAATCCAAAGGTTTACAGGACCTAATGAGTAGAGGACTGACCTACTTACTCTTTTTGTGTGTGTGTGTGTGTGTGTGTGTGTTACAGAAGTTAAGCTTTAATAGCTAACTGCTTTGCCCATATAAACCACATTCCTTTTGAGACACACATTTAAAGAAAGAAGTTTGGGTAGATTCACCTGAACCTTTTTGGCTGACCTTATCGCAATCATGTAAGATTTTTATAAATTGAAAGATCAATATGAATGACACATTTCAACCTACATAACACTCAAAGGAGATAAGCTAGATGGATGTCTTCTCTATGTAGAAGCATATGATGACAAAATAAGCAGACTTGAAGATTTAACAAAATCAAGTATTTCAAAGTCTAATATAGAGGAAAAAGGGAGGGAAATTCTCTTTCATCTTATAAATATGCCACATCTGTCCAAGAAGCGAAAGCTATATTGGTACTGAATCATAGAATCATAGAATGGTTGGGGTTGGAAGGGACCTTAAAGACCACCCAGTTCCAACCCCCCTGCCATCAGCAGGGACACCTTCCACTAGACCAGGTTGATCAAAGCCTCATCCAGCCTGGCCTTGAACACTTCCAGGGAGGGGGCATCCACAACTTCCTTGGGCAACCTGTTCCAGTGTCTGACCACCCTCACAGTGAAAAACTTCTTCCTAATACCTGATCTAAACCTCCCCTCTTTCAGCTTAAACCCATTTCCCCTTGTTCTATCACTAACTGCCCTTGTAACTGATGACTGAACTGACAGTGGATTGAAGTTTGGTCAGTGCAACAGTATGAAAACTCAAAAAGCAGTTGAATTTTATATAGTTCAACACCCTACCTCTTATTTTGCTTACGTTATTGTAGCTTTCTGCTAGAACTGAGCCATTTCACAGTGCATATTAAAAAAACCCACAAAAATAAAAGCCTTAAATTGTCTGCAAAAGAAAAATGAAGCATTATTTCACTGTGCTTCTACATTAGCTTTTCCCACTCCAACTTGAAAAGAAGTTAGAAATAGATATATGTAAGGTTATCAAAAGAAGGTTCTAAATGAAGTAGTTTGTTGGGTTTTTTAAAATTAAGAAATAATTTAACATCTTGAATAAGGTTTGAGTCTCATCTTGATTCTATTACAACACCAAATTACAAGATTTAAACTGATCATTCTCATTCCATTTACAACAAAAGTGATTAGCTGATTAAATAAACACTTACCTTTTCTGTTATTGGAAACAGAAGCAGCACTGCACAGACAGGTCTCGGCACCATGCTAAGCAGTTCTGGTTCCATACCATAAACATCTACAAATTGCCAGTCAGGATGTATACCTAACTGTTTGAGAAACTGGAAAGGAAAAAAATAGAATGATATTAAATGAGGATGCTCATATACTTATCTTTTTAGAAGCGTAATAGAGTATTTACAGTGTGAAATACATTGCAACAACCCATACTTTCCAAAATTTAAGGAGAATAAAGGATAATAAATAAGATTCAAGTTCTAATAACTAAGGTTGAATAAAGTATAATGCTAAGAAAGACACACAGGTTTTATTTATTTAAACAGCTTTATGAAAGGGAAGGGAAAACACTCCCAGCACTATTTAATAAAGCATTAAAGCTTCTCAGCCATTCTGAAATTGTTTTATCACAAAATAGAAAAGTACTGAATATTCATTTTAACTAGAAATCATGAGTCAGAGCACATATGAATAAACTTATTATATTATTTGCTCCATGGGTGCTTCAGAACACCCAACACCAGTGCTCATATTGGAGCTGCTGGGTTTCAGCAACTCAGAAAATTGTAATTTTTGATGGTCTTTTGAGCAAGAGACACAAGATACATATTTTAGCAAGTGTGGCTTTTAAGGTGCTTTTACATGAAAAATCATTTCAAACTATGATAGAGTAACATATTTTGAAGTATATAAAGATTAAGTGCCAGTCAAAAATAATGAATCTTCAAGCAATTCTCAGTTGCTTCTTTAGAACTTCTGAATGGCAGCTAAGCCAAAGGCTTTCTGATCATCTTTCCCAAACTACAGCTACGTGTCATAACACAGTAAGTGATTTTGGATCTTTGCCCTAACATTTAGCCACTTAAGGAGGAAAGAGAGACCGTAGCACCTGCTAAGCTTTGATAAGCTTAGCCTACAATTGGGTGCTCACTCTTTAATCAGGTATTTCTTTTTTCCTCAGATAAGTTACGTACCACAACAAGAGTTGCAGAATTAATAACTATATATGATCTAAAAGCAATTGGAAATATTTGTGTTATTAGACTTTAGAAGAACCTAACTGAGTTCAGAAACTATTGTTACTAAACACACTCTGACCATTCATAATTGTAAGAAAAAGTTAGTTGTACACTGTTGCAGACACAAACCCTATTCTGAAACAATACTTCCACTGGTAAAATAAATACATTTTGGACAAAAACTTAAAGATGTGGGAACCATGTATATTTTCCAAAAAGTTATAACTTCACAATTTACTACATTTCTGCTGGAAAAACCATACTCTATAGGAAAACTGTATCCAGTCACCTGGGGCTCTCCAGTTTAAAATAAGGAAAGCCTACTGATAAATAGATGCAAATTTAAATGCCTAAAAAACCATGCAGCAAGTAATATTCCTCTTCCCTCTCTAAAGGAAAAAATAATGAACTCCTAAAGCATTTCTTTAACCAGCTCTCAACAACACTCAACTCTACAGGTCCCAATACTGTTCTCAAAAGTGATACTGTAGAAGGCCAGAGTAATTTGCCCATTATCTTTCTAAGAGGGTAAAGATTACTTTAAATGCTTCATCATACTTCCTGCCCAATGCTATTTAAGGAAATCTATGTATTGACACATTTGCAGTAAAGATGCTTCAGAATCACAGTGAGATGATAAGACAAAATGAAAGGTATAGATGACTCTGCTTTCCATAATCCACCTGGTGAGCAGGTTTACACATATGCACAAGAATTTAGTAACAGTTCCACCACGTTTGAGTAGATTCACACCTACACTGACAGAGGTGTAAGAAATATCCCAAATGAATATTTTATTAAAACAAAACACAAGAACATATAATGAAATACAAATGTCTTCATCTAACTCAAGATCCTTTCAAATATCAACTTCAACTTGTATTGGGCAAGAGGAAAGGTGTTGTCTTTCAGCAGACATAGCCAAGGGGCTGACTCCCAGTATTTACAAATATAAAGGAGACAGTTTCTACAAAGGCTGAATGTATGGAAAACAAATAGTTATAAAGAGTAAGGAAGATTTTTACCAGTAACACTTGGGAATATATTCTAGAAGGGAGCAAAACAATAGAAAATTTACATATCCTTAAGTTTATTAAGAGAATGAAGTTGCAATTTGCAGCCAGTGTTTTGAGGGGAAAAACAAAACAAAACAAGAAGCCCCACAAACCCAGACCTTACCATTTAAAATGCATTATTCTTTCCATTTTACACTGTAAGACATAACATCAAAACCAAGGGCAATAAAGGCGATTTAAGTTCGAAAAAAGTTTAAAGAGTATCTTGGAAAAGTTGATATGGCTTTCTGTGTATCTACAGTAATAACCTAGACAGTTCATGGAGCTGGTTTAGTTTTAGTTTTGATTCTGGTTGCACTGCAAAATATGGAGATTTTCTTTTCATGAGGCCATGTAAACACTTTTCCCTTCCCCCCCCCCTTTTTTTTTTTTTTTAAACACTACCTACTAATAATGATGAACATGTATTGACCATAAATTCAAAGAGGAAAAGGGCCATGGGGGAAAACAAAGTGTCTTTATCAAGCTTTTAAGGAAATTTTGTTCCCTCTGTAGAGCTTTGTGGGTCTGGGCACAAGTCATAATGAAGGCTTTGCAGAACCTACCCTTTTGGACTAGTTTAAAAAACAAGGTAATTTTGAAGTACAATAAGAAAATTCACTCAGAAGATTGCTTGTGCAATACACTAAGCTCTTTTGGTTCTGTAACACCTTTAAGACTTGCCAAGATTGGGAAGAAGGTCAAATGATTATCTTTTAATGAAAATGGGGAAAAGGGAAAGTTTTAAGTATTTACTAGCTGAAGAAACAGAAGACAGTATATTTTGAACTCCTAGTATAACCCTCTAGGTATTGAAGGTAATTACCACTTTCTGAAAAACAAACAAACAAAAAAATTCCAAAGGGGAAGGGAGTACATGTATTGGAGCATTAAAATATTATTTGTACTTCTACTACTTTCTTTATGAAGCCAATGACTAATCTCTCCATCATTTTTACTGCTGTTATTGAGAACAGTGGGAAAAAAAAATGCAACTGAAAAAATACAATTTATTATTTTGCAAGATTACATTAAATAAAGGTATAAAAACAACACTTACCTAGAGAAAGACCCCACAACCAGAAGAGGCAATGCTACAAGGATCACATTAAGCTACTGGACAAATAAGTGATTTAGATTTTCCTGTCCTGTTCTATACCACTGGGGAAAAAAAAACCCAAACAAACAAAAACACGCCACAAACCCCAAATCAACAAAATATTCCCCAAAACCAAGAATTGCTACTCAAACTCCTGAATGAAATAAACATTCATCATAACTGTAACACCACAGATATTGGGTGCCTTTCATTACTCACGTTACCACACTGCCTAGAAACCTTACAGTCTAAGAAATTGTTAAGTTTCACTGTACAGTGAGTGATGACCAGAGGTGATGGTCAGCACTACAGAGAAACAGCAAGAGCACGGGCTTAGCATGACAGGCAATGATCTTAACACATAAGTGGTCTGACAACCTGACTGTAGAATCATTAAAAATAAAATAAAAATTAAGGAGAGACCCAAAACAGGCAAATGAGAGAGCTCTGTGTGTGTATCAAGAGGGTTTCATTCAGGCCTGGGAAAAAAAATGACAGATACATCCTTCTGAAAATTTAGTAAGTAGATGATAAAGATTAGCAGCATGAGCCCTTGTGTAAGGGAGATGGCCAGATAGGTAACAGATGAACAGGAGATGGCAGGGTGGGAAGAACCCTTAGAACAAGTGTATGGAGCTTATTTACGTGGAGACATGCAAAGGAAAAAGGAGTTCAAGCAAAGACACAGACAGATAAGTAATCTTTTGCAACTGTGTCTGAATGGATAAAAGCAAAGCAAGACTGTATTTATCAAGGTCAGGGAGAAGAAATTTTGTAGGAATAAGCTGTTAGGAACCAGGAAAAGTTCTTTAAAGGGACAAAAATCCATATTGGATGTAACGCAGGAAGGGCAGAAAAAGAGATGTCACGAGCAACACCTTTGATTTTGGCAAGTTACACAAATACCTTCGTAATAACTAAATTAAACCTCCCTTTCCCCCCCCCCCCCCCC